>NC_137000.1:26062416-26317416 GCF_032717465.1 Coenobita brevimanus
ATCAAATCTTTGGCCTTACAGTGTACACTTGAGTAATGTAACTGAAATTTCTGTAATGTGAATAACATTGGTATATTTCCGCGTGCTTTCTGTTTAATACCAGTCTATATCAGTTACATAAGGTAACTGTTTCATCCCGGTCGTATTTGTGTAAGCTGCTGCATTATGTTCGTTTCTTCATACAAAGTGATAAGTACACGGATGCTACTCTTCATTCTTTTATGTTACATTCTTGTAAATTAATTCGTTTCCATATTGCCCTAGGACTGGTGGTGCTGGGTCTGGGTTCGTTGGAGGTGTCAACGCTACTGCCCGTGCCTCTGTACAGCTGCTGGTGGGGCCTGGCTCCCAGCGATCTCCATCAGGGGTATGTTTACACCGCCATAATGTTCATTTTCACCCATATTCTCTTTAGCATTACCACTTCAACCCGACGAAGTTTTCTTCGCTTTGTTTTAATTACTGCGACGTCGATTGTTCTCATACTGATCCACAATCCCTTTCCCGTCACCCTTTCAGCGTCACACTAATCCTCCATCACTATTCACAGCTCTCATATTCACCAATTTTTTCCTTAGCTTCACCTCTTCAACCCGAGGACGTCTTTCTTATTACCTTTAAATGTAATATACAGTTTATGGGAGAATTCTCATTGCAGGGGTTAATGGAGTTCGTTTTTAACCCCTTCACTTCAAGCTGTTTCTCCAAAACCTGAAAAAATTGTGTGATGGTAGTGGGAATAAAAAAACGAAATGCGACATCGGATTGAGGACGTTAACCCCTTCAGCCAAGGATTTTTTTTTTTTTTTTTTTTTACCAAAGGGCACCAGTTGAATTATTCAGCTTCAGGAATTATATCTAGTATATACTGAAGGAGGTAATGAAGGTTGATCGAAAAATCTCTTCTGAGCCCTAATGTATTACTCTAAATGTAATAACGAAAAAATATACACTATCGGAGCGAAGGATGGGCATTTGTAAAAACTCCTCTTCAGCGATGTACCCGTATTTGCACCTGCTCTACTGAGCTACAGTACCCTCTCATACGTTGCTGTTACAAACTACGTCGAAATTCTAAATATAAACAACATACAAGAAAATGTTAAGGTATAATATGCAAAATAATATGAGGCAGCAGTGCCACGAAGTTTCTTACTATGCAAGATAAAATATGGCTCATTGTGCTTAAGCTACAAATATTCTCACTACGGCGTAGTACAGCACTCCTTTCAAATCATGGAATTCAGTAATTCCTTTCAAAATACAAATTTCTTACTAATGCATGGGGCTCTGGTGGCTCAGTGGTAGAGTGCCTGATTCTAGACCCAAGAGTCGTGAGTTAGCGCCGCGCACAGGTAAGCTGCCCTGCCGGGAGAGGTAGCGCTCTCTTGTCACCTAGCTGGTTGTAGCAGCCGTGACTCAGTGGGTTAGAGCGCTCTGACCGGGGGGTCGGAGGTTCGAGTCCACCCAAGGGTCATTGGTAGACTTCAGGAAGGGCATTCGGTCATACAGTGCTACACGCTGCAAAACCTAAGTCCTGTACCCGGGGGCAACGCCTTAGCCCTTACCGAAAAAAGGGACACACACACACACACACACACACACACACTCACACACACACACACACACACACACACACACACACAAAAGCAAGTGCCTCGAAGACTTAAAAGGTTACATGTCACAGAGACAATTTTGATCCCTTAAGATGAATTTGCTGCCACCAACCTGAGCTTTAGGTTGTGTTCACAAACTTTTATTTTAGCTTAAGTTGTGCATGAGGTAGTTTGCTTATTCTTTTGTCTTCATTCATACGGCAAACAAAATCTTCACAAACTAGAGTGAATATACTATATCACAGTAAGTTGTTAGAACTCAGTGACGACTTCGTAATTTTGTTACTTGCAGTTGATTACGACCCTTGATAAATGTAAACTCTGATTCTGAATTTTCTTGGTAATGCAGCGTGACATACGTACTTATAAAATTACCTATAATTACTACAGTTTTCAATGTGTTAGACCTATTGGCACTAACTTTTGCCTGGTTGCCAGGTGCGATGGTGCTCAGCTGCTGCCGCCCACACCCTTGGACGACGCCCGCGAGGTGAGCCTCCTAGTCATGTGAAGTATATGAAGGCAGACCCACTATAGTTGGTTTGTTTTTACCTGATGAAACTGGGCAACGCCCACAATTTGCATACTTGTGGTTGCATGAAATCTAATGAAACTTGAGGTCGTGGTTTTAGAGATTTCGTAACGTCTCTTTGGTAGTGCTTTGTCCTGCACATTATACCCCAGTATCTTCCTGCTTATTACTAATGCAAACTGTCGATAGTAAAATAAATAACATTCAAGAAAATGGGATGGTGTAACATGCAATATGAATCACTGAGGAAGACGTAGTGAAAAGCCTCTTATGCCAATTAGAATACGGGCTATACACATCAATATCCTATTCATGCAAACTGTATCAGTACTATGCAGTATAAGTACAGTAGCATACAAGAGAATATCACGTTGTAATATACATGATAAATGTCTAAGGTAAAGGTGCTGCGTCCCCTAAGACACCTAGAGTATGGTTCTGAGGTATGAGGTGAGAATGTGTTTCCTACTGGTTAAAATGGCCTTCTAATATGACTTCACTTGGTGATCAGCTATGCTGAAAGGGATTTGGGATCTTCATTCGAATGACAGCAGTCACTATGGGAGGGCCGTTGGTATATGGGGAAGGAGCACTACAGGACTGAGAAGTGAAGGTTTTCCGGATGGTACCACTGGAGGAGTACTAGAAGGCATGTGAGGGAGACGAGGAGATCGTCTTGGCCATGTCAGTGTCAAGGTAAAAGTACACTCGCAGTGACTATTTGACTAAGAAAGCAGCCACACAAGTCCTCCAGATTATGACACGTAACCTTCGATATTTAGTTCATGGTGCTAACAGAGTGGAGTAAAGATCATGTCTAAATGTCTTGTGGCCGCTCCGGGAATCAAACCCATGACCTCTTGGTTGTGGACGAAGTATGCTTCCCTATATTGCAGTGACGACCCAATCCCTAGTTACTGTTGTCAGGTAACCCCTGCTTGGCTGCTTATTGAGCGTTGCCAACCAGATGATCTCATAATTTGGCTACCTATTGGCCTGTGGCCGCACGGTTCATCACATTACGGCCTCGGTTCGCATCAGGGCTTTGAACTGAAGGCATCGCAGTGTGGCTGACCGATAGATACGGCAACTGGATTATGCTTAATAGACACAGAGAGGGAGCGCTGGGCGTGACTTTTATGGACAAAGTAACCGAGTACAGTGTCAGTGTTGAATATAAATTAGGGTCCATCGTCTGTTGTTAGGTAAGAACAACAAAAATAACTAAAATCCTACACTTGTCTGGGAAAAGCTCAGGAACAGCTTCAATGAGGTATGAAGTTTAAGATTTAGACATTTTGTGTCAGAATTGTGTTGAAAGAGCAATAAATAATTATGATCCTGTACATAAATTCAACTAGTTTTCTGGCTAGTAGGTGAATAGCCCAAAAGGATGAAGACAGACTAGTTGTGCATAGGTTCGTGGGTTCAATATGAGGATATCCATCCATTCATCCATCATCTACACCTGTGTTGCCCCATGAGGAGCGTGAAAGCCCGGGTCTAGGCAAGTTGGTCCTGACATTTAAGATGAGTGTGACTAGCCTCACTCATCCCTGAGTGGCATTAGGGTGCGTCCACACGTGCCCTCGAACTTATGTTGACATCACGGTTGGCAACATGTTTGGGTACATGTATGCAGCAGTATTTGAACAGATGTATGCGAATATGTTTCGAACACTGGCAGCAGAGGCGATGGGATATGAGTGTCCATACCAGGCAGCTGAGACTTCATCATGATGTTGCCAACATGATCTGGACGCTGCTGTTCGCAACATGTTTGCAACGTGTTCGTTATTGTGTTGCTTACATGTTGCCAGCAAGTGATCGAGCACACGTGTGGACGCTCCCTTATGTGAGCAATAAACCCCAACCACCCCTTAGATATGAACAGACACAGGCTCAATCCGATTGGAGCGCCTTAATTACCCACTAAACCAAACAAGGCGCCATAGTTTGGTTATATGATTACCACCCAGCGTAGTAAATGGCTTCCTGGTGTACAGGAAACCATTTAGCTTGTCACTCAGTGTAGAGTCACCCATTGACAGAAGGAAGAAAGAATAAAAGAAAGAACAACATAAGGGGAAGGAAGTAAAGAAGGAACAGAGGAAAGGGCAGCCACCCGTGAGCAACACCACATCGAGTGAGTGGATGGTAAGCGCCCCCACCTACCATCAGCTCCATAATTCAGCATGTACTGCTTTCATTATAGTTAGAGCTAAGATTAGTTCATTACAAAAAGGCATGTAATCTGCCACCCAGGTGCTCGTGTGTAGTCGCGGGAGATGGCAGCCAAATGGTTTTCCCGGGAACTTGTTGGTGGGCATGCGTGTGATTGCGACGCTGGTGGCAGGTCTTTGCCTGGACCTGGTGGGTCGCCGCCGCTCCGTCTTGGCCTGGATGGGGCTCTATTTCGTAGTCTCTCTCGCTCGTGCATTCTCACCCAACGAAGAGTCAGTGGTTTTCTGCGTCACGCTAGAGGGAGCTGCAGCACAGGCAGCCACGCTTGGACTCCTCCTCATAGGTATTGTTTGCTTGCCGTTGTGTGTGTGTGTGTGTGTGTGTGTGTGTGTGTGTGTGTGTGTGTGTGTGTGTGTGTGTGTGTGAACAAACAGTTTATCATAAGGCAAGGCTAAAGTTTTGAACTGATATTAACTTAAGCTGGTAAGAACGGTTAGGCAAGAATGAAGTAATTTGAATATGAGTGTAATCTTTCAGAATTCAAGGTCACAGGGCAAAGTCATATATAGGGCCCTTACAACAGTTGGTGAACTTGGTGGCGAAGGGAGTTGCACTCTGTGTGCTCTTTCTTGTTTACCTTATGTTAGACTCTTTGAACTGGTTGACAGAGACATTTCTGTGAATTCTTATGGAAATACTGGCAAATGAACGTCATAATAGATGACATATAACATGTTATTTTATGTATTATGTATGCTTTCAAATGACAGTAATGGAGGGCAGTACGTAGGGTGAGTGTGTAGGGAGTAAATTCTTAAGTCTGAGTTTTTATTCATCAAAGATCTTAAGCAGTTTTCACTATTTGCCCATCTCTGCAGTAGTTTACTATTATGAGTTGTGTTGTTTTTCATTTTCTTTCACTTTAACGTTCACTAAAAAAATAATTTGTTTGCGAAGTGTATGGTAGCTGCATGAGTGGGGTCAAAACAATAAACTAGCAACCCTGTACACAACGTATGTTCAAGAAGGCTTGTGGCGCGGTGTCTAAAACCATGTGATTACGTATTAAGACTGGTTGCATGTTACAGCGGGTGAGGGCAGCACGCAGGGTGAGTGTGTGAGGTCAGTTTGCCTAGTGCTGCTGGGTCATGCTGCTGGGGTGGGAGCCATGGCGCCACTGGTCATGACATATGTACCCGGCACCGTCTACAAGCAGATGGCACGCAGTCTGCCCTCACTCGTTTTTGTTCTCTACATATTGTAAGAATGACTGGAGAGTTTGGTTTTTGCAATTTCATTTCAGATGAGTGTTTGAGCAGCATATCAAGATTTTATCAGATAGTATTTCCGTAAATGTGATGTAAGTTATTCCTTTGTAACAGTTAGACAAATTATACTGTAACAGTTACAGTATCGTATATGTCATTGCTTCTGTCGATATTTCTCATGAGAATTATTGAAGAAAGTGGAAGGAACTTTTTTGTTTTTGGTATGACTGGTCAGTCCGTCTCCTCTGGCCTATGAATCTTCCCAAGCGCCAACAGATGACACGCAACACCCTCACAGACCATCACTTGGTTATTAATATTAAACCAGCTATGCTGAAGATATGCCACGGCTATCTCATTGATGCTTGATGGTGTGCCTTGTGGAAGAACACTGCAGGTTCAAACAGTTCCCTACTTCAACCAAGACAGATATCCCTATCTTACAATCTGCAGTCCATTCTTCTACTACATGACCACAGTATCAGTGCACCCACAAAACTTACAATAACTATCCTAAGCACAACACTGTCTACACATATATCCAAGTCTTTGAATCTGTTTTCAACAGGAAGATTTTGAAATACCTTTCCAACAACCTTTTACTCTGACCGTCAGTATGGCTTTTGTCATGGATGCTTCATGGTTGATCTTATAAACCATTTAGATTCCTGTCTATCTTTTGGTGACTTTGGTGAAACCTTATGTCCGTGGTGTTTCTCTCACGGGACCTGCCGTAGAAAGTTCATATTACTTCTCTTGCAAAATCCGCATCCCAGAGATTGGGTGTACTGAATAGACTCTTCATATTCTTTAACCCCGCACAGCTACTGACTCCGTACAGGGATTTTATTTCTCCTGTACAAAGTGAAGCTGTTATGTGTGGGGACTTACCACATACAGTTCTAAACAGGGTGGAGTCAAATGCTTTTTGTCTCATCATTCTTCCTCATTTTACTGACTCCCTTCAGCCTCTCTTTTCAACACAGCATTGTATCTTTCAACCTCTACTATTGGTGTTTCATTGGTCACTGCTCTTCTGAACTGTTTATTTGCATCACTCACAGATTCCGAAGGGCATATATTTCCCAGTAGGCTAGGTTTCATTTTTACTTTTTTAAAACTTTAACTCTCCAATACAAGGGTTACCAGTGCTCTCAGACCATCATGTATGCACAGCTGGTAACCTCTAGGACTACTCTTCCTCAGTCTATCTTTCATTCTGCCTATGACCAATAATTTATAAACACAGCATGGATAAGGCATCTCGAAATGATTTTGCTTCCCTCTCTTTCTCTCTCTCTCTCTCTCTCTCTCTCTCTCTCTCTCTCTCTCTCTCTCTCTCTCTCTCTCTCTCTTTCTCTCTCTCTCTCTCTCTCTCTCTCAAGGACACTTTCAGGCTTTCTGCCCCCTCCCCCCCTTTTTTTAAATAAAAACATGTCCAAACAATGCAACTCCAAAATAAAAATGAAGTCACAGACACTGTTATCTTGTGAGACTGTTGGAAACGGGAAGAATGACTGCGAAGAAGATCATACCAGTAGGTTCTTCTCCCTCTGTTCCAGCATATCTTATAATTATGCTTATGAGACAGGGATGGTTTTGAATTTCATGGTCCAGAACTTGTTTAAGTTGAAACATAATGACAACTTATCACCAAAAAGCTGTCCTTCATTTCTGATATATCCAAACTAATGTAAACTGGCCAATAACTATAACTTTAGTGACACATTTTTAGAGCACCAAACTCCGTTTTATTTAATATTTATATTATAAATTCATGACAGAGTCCTCCCGGAGAGTGCTAGATGGGCGGTGTGTCGCGGGCGGGTCCAAGAAGCCACAGTCATTCTTAAGAAGTCGCACCACATGGCCTTTGACCCCACCATGAAGCATAAGTTATCTGCACTACATCAGGAGGTGTGTCGGTGTGGCTCCTCTTGCCCCTGAGACAGTTACTGTCATACTTGACAATGAGGACAAAAAATGGTAGCAATTTGTGCTTTGTCAAACCTTAATACTGTAACTAGTAAATGAGTATTGTAAAGGCTGTGTGGTTGTTAAATAGGAGTTATGACAACGAATATGCAAAATAATATTTCACTCTATTCTAACAATTATGCTAATAGAATCATGAGTAAACTCCTGATGGTACCCTCAGCACCAACTGTCAATGACTGAGCACAAATGTTCTGGCCACCCACTACGTGAGAGTGTTGTACCGCTGGTGAGGAATGGCAGATTCTTCCTGATGGTGCTGGTGTTCCTGGTGTGTGGCCTGGCACTGGGGTGCGCTGCCAGTGCTCGACAACTCTTTGACCCAACACCGTACAACAGGTATGCTATTTCTGAAGGTAATTAGCAAAGATTTGCAAGTAAAAAAGAAATCAACACACACACACACACACACACACACACACACTGTACTGTACTGTACTGTACTGTACTGTACTGTACTGCAATACTGTATCTAGTCACGGTATCTCTTGTGTTCATATGTTTGGTAATTCTGAATAACCAAGTACAGTTGTCTGGTAACTACTATACAGTATTATATTCCTTGAAACAGATGTATGTCAGAGAATCCTCTAGTTGAACAAACCTGTTTTAATCCAGGATAGTTAAAAATATAACTGTGGCCGACAAAGGACTGTTACATAAAAATATAAGCAGCAGTATTGTAATGTTGCAATATTCACAATGGCAGATAATAAAAGTAATAAATTCAAATTTTTTTGTATAATCATCCAACCAACTTTCCTCTTAGTTATGAAGATCGGCAAGTGGCGTTTGGAGCCTTTGAATTCCTGTCGCTGCTGCTGCTGGGTCTGATTGTGACGCGGCTGGAGGTGAAGTGTGTGCTGGTGGCCCTCCTCTCAGCCCTTTCCATGGCACTTCTCCTCACCCCAGTCCTCCAGCGTGGTTAGTAAGCTGGCCCTTTGAGAATTTTGTAAACCAGATATACTAGAAGTATTCAGTGGCATCCTTCTCAGTTGTGACTAAAGAGTCTTAGACAATAGTGTAAGCTATACTCTGTGTGTGTGTGTGTGTGTGTGTGTGTGTGTGTGTGTGTGTGTGTGTGTGTGTGTGTGTGTGTGTGTGTGTGTGTGTGTGTGTGTGTACTGTACATGTATGTATGTATGTACTGTAAATATATTATTATTATCGTCATCATCATCATCATCATCATCATCATCATCATCATCATCATCGTCATCATCATCATCATCATCATCATCATCATCATCATCATCATCATCATCAGCCGGACCTCCTTTCCCACCCTAGGGCAGGGTGAGGAGTAGCAATGTCCAGACAGCCCAAATTTGCCCAATCCAATGGGCCACGCATCCATTCACTCCCATCATTCAAGCCCCCGGTATCCTGGCTCTATCTGATACACCAAAAACATTCACCACGTTCTGTAGCTTCACATAAACATATCCGATTGAGTTAGTCCGGACGCTGCCACGTTAAAAAGGGGTTCCAAATCCCTGATTATGCACTTCTCCTCACAACATTCATCCAGCCAGCTTGATCTCTTGTCAGTTCCCTAGCCTCGCCGACTTCCAAACGTCTCTTCCTCACACATTCATCCACCATATCTCTCCACCTTCTCCTTGGCCTACCACGCCTCCTCCCTCCTTCAGAGTCGCTCAGATATACCTTTTTCACCACTCTATTGTTATCCATTCTCTCCACATGACCATACCATCTAAGTACACTCTCTTCGATTCTGGTGTCCGCCGACTTCCTTACTCAACATCTTTCACAAATCACATTATCTTGTATCCTCTCCACCCTCTGTACTCCACATACATTCCTCAGCAGTCCCATCTCCATTGCTCTTACTCTTGACTTTTCATTTTCATGCCACACCATAGATTCAGATCCATATATTAAAGTTGGCACTAAAACTCCTTCATGTAAGCCTCGTGCAGCTGCAACACTCAAGCCTCTGTTTCTTATCAAGGCCCTCATTGCACCATCTAATTTTCTTCCTTGTGTCACTCTGCTTTCCACTTCTTTTGCACATTTTCCTCTCTTTTCTGTCACTGTACCCAAGTATTTGAACTCTCTCACCAATTTCAGTCTCTCTCCATTCACTGTAACATCGCACTTGGAGTCACCTCTCTCGGTAATCATCACTTTTCACTTTTCTACTTTTATTCTCAAGGCACGACTCTCACAGACATCAGCAAAACTCTGCACTAGCCTTCCATGTTTATGTCCGGTACTCCAAGCTGTACTGCATCATCAGCATACAACAAATTTGAGATAGTCCATCCATCACCATTCATTACAAATGCCATCTCTCTCTCTCCACGACTCGTGTTTTTACCTTTCTGTATATATTGAACAACCATGGGGACATCACACAACCTTGTCGCACGCCCACACCGATCGTGAACCATTCTCTTAGGCGGCCATTAACCCTTACACATGCATCACTACCATCAAAAAAACTCTTGACCGCACCTAGTAGCTTACCATCTACACCATACTTGCGCAAAACTTTCCACAATCCTTCTCTGTCCACCTTGTCGAATGCTTTTTCCAGATCGATGAATGCCATAAACACCTCATCGTTCTTCTCACAAGCCTTCTCTGCTATCTATCTCACTGCAGATAGTTGATCCACACATCCTCTGCCACTCCTAAAGCCACCCTGTTCATCACTCACTAGGACTTCTGATATCTCTCTTACTTTCTCAATAATAATTCTTCCATATACCTTCCCTACCACACTCGATTAACTTATGGCACGATAATTTTTGCACTCAGTTCACTCGTCTTTATTTTTGTACAGGGGTACAATCACGGCCTTTTTCCACTCTGCAGGGACAGTTTCACTCATCCATGCCTTCTTACTTATCTCCAACAATCACTTTATTCCACTCTCTCCACTACACTTAAGCATCTCCGCATACACCTCATCATCCCCAGTTGCTTTCCCATTTTTCAGCCGCTTCACAGCACTCTTTACCTGTGCGAGTGTCACGTCTCCTGGCACTGCATTCCTTCTCTGCACACCCCCAAAACCAGTCATGTTTACAGTTGCTCTGCTTTCTCTCTATCCCCATTCATCAGGCTTTCAAAATATTCTTTCCATTTGGTCCTTACTTCATCCCCATGGGTTAATAATCTACCACCTACATCCTTCACACCATCAAATTTCTTTCTGCTTTCACTTCTACGTTTCCGCACCTCTTTCCAGAATAACTTCCTATTTTTAGAGTAGTACGCATTCATTTTTCTTCCTAGATCATCATTTTCCTCCTTCTTTTTCCTTTTCACTAGTCTCTTTAAGTGCTTCTTGCTCTCAGTATATTCAGTTCTTACTTCAGCTGAACCCCTATCCTCTAACCACTTTAGCCACTTCTTCCTCTTTTCCTCCACCGCTCTCTTAACCTCCTCATCCCATCATCCAGTACCTTTTTTCTTTGTTGTTACTCTTGCCACACCACACACCGCTTTAGCATTCCTAACTAAGCAGTCCCTATATGCATTCCACAGGCTGTCCAGATCCATTTCTTTCGATTCTATCTCCTCCTCTACTTTGGTCCTGTAATCATCTACCATTTCTTTGATTCTCAGCTTCTCAACTGTCAGTCTTTCTCCCTGACTGCTCCTCTGTCTCCTGATCCACCTCACTCCTCTCAGCTTGATCTTGCATACCACAATCCTATGATCTGATAGACCCTCACATCGTCCTCTCACGGCCCTCGTATCAGCAACCATTCCCATCATCGACCTCTCTACGAGCACGTAATCAATCATGCTTCTTTCAACATAATCCCCGTCCCCTCTAAACTATATATATTTATGTGCATCTTTGTGTTTGAAATACGAGTTACAAATGCACAACCTCCTCTCCTGACACATATCCTTTAGTCTCTTCCCATTATCATTTTCTCCTGGTACTCCATAACGACCCATTATGTCATCCTCAGGACACGTGCCTACTCTTCCATTCATATCCCCCATTGTATATATATATATATATATATATATATATATATATATATATATATATATATATATATATATATATATATATATATATATATATATATTTCTTGCCAGACGCCTTAATTCCATAAGGGGTGGCCACGAACAAACTGCCTCCATGTCCCCCTGTCCCCCACCATTTCACTGCCCTCCCCTCGAGCTCACACACCCCTCTCTCATATACCTCTCCACTCCATCCCTCTATCTCATCCTGAGCATCCCTCTCCCTTCCGCCTCACTCACATACACTCTCCTCATTAGTCTTTCACTCTCCATCCTCTCCACATGGGCAAACCACTTCCGTGTATTTCTCCTAACGCTTTCTATCACATCCACATCCATACCACACGGCTCCTTCACTTCCTCATTTGCCACTCTGTCTTGACTTTTTGGTAAATGTGGTCCAGTTCCCCACCCGGAGTGTTGTGTATGGCCAGCTTCCAGGCCTTGGCTCCACATCACTCCCATGGTAGCATTTCCCAGGACATTTGTAACTGTCGACTGTACCTACTACCTCTTGGCACACTAATGGATGCTACACTTTGCCTATGAGTGACCCAAGACTACGCACGGCAGGGGTGTCCATCTTCCCTGAGCCGGGTACATGCCCCAGTCACAGACCTCAGATGGGTATTGCAGGTTAAGCAATACAGTACTGTACTGGTAGGGTGAAGATTTAAATGCAAAATTTTCTTCAGAAAAAAAAAAAAAGTATGCTTGGTCAGTGAACCACTTCTACAAGTACATATCTTACTCTTCAGACAAAACTCATTCACGAGAGAGAGAGAGAGAGAGAGAGAGAGAGAGAGAGAGAGAGAGAGAGAGAGAGAGAGAGAGAGAGAGAGAGAGAATCAGCAAAGTGCAAAATTAAATCGTAGTAAATTATGGATATGCTGGGAATGGTTGCAGATACGAGGGCAGTGAGAGGACGATGTGGAGGTCTGTCAGATCATTACGACTGTAGTGCGCAAGATCAAGCTGAAAGGAGTGAGGTGGACCAAGAGAGGGAGAAACAGTCAGGGAGAATGAAAGTTTAGAAGCTAAGGATCAAAGAAATGGCAGATGAATACAGGACCAGAGAAGGGGAGAGGTTGTGGCGGAATCGGTAGAGAGATGACCTGCAGTCCTAAAGGACCCAGGTTCGAGTCCCGGCTGGGGTAGGGAACAGTTTAAGGATTTGAATTACTTAAAAAGCAGACTTTTCTGATCTACCAGATGACTCGCCGACATGTCATAAAAGTGCCTCCGCTAATACCAGTACACCAGTCCTGTATGAGACAGCCCTAGCATGTATTCAATATGGATGGTGGGTGTTAGCGCCGAAGTGGTGAAGTGTGGAGATGTAGGAGGACTACTGGGCCCCAAGGAGGACTACTGGGACTTGGGAATAGGCCCTGAAGCCTTTGTCCAGAGTCGGACACGTAGAAAAAAAATAAATAAATAAGTGAATTGGGATGAACCGGATCTAGATAACTTGTGGAATGCATGTAGGAATTCCATAGTTAGGAATGCTAAAGCGATGTGTGGTGTGGCAAGATTAACAACAAAGAAGAAAGGTACAGATGATGGGATCAAGAGGTTAAGAGAGCAGAGGAGGAAAAGAGGAGGAAGTGGCTAGAGTGGTTTCAGAACAGAGGTTCAATTGAAACAGAACTGAATATGCTGAGAGCAAGAAGCACGTAAAGAGACTAGTGAAGAGGAAAAAGGAGGTAAATGATGATCTAGGAAGAAAAATGAATGCAAATTACTCTGAAAATATGAAGTTATGCTGCAAAGAGGTGCGGGAATGTAGACGTGACAAGGGAAAGAAATGTGACAGTATGAAGGATGTAAGTGGTAGATTTTGAACCCACGGGGATGAAGTAAGGACCAGATTAAAGAATATTTTGAAAGTCTAATGAATGGGAATGGCGAGAGCAAAGCGACTGGTAACATGATTGGTTTGGGGGGTGTGCAGAGGAATGCAGTGCCAGGAAACGTGACACTCGCAGAGGTGAAGAACGCTGTGAAGCGGCTGAAAAATGGAAAACAAGCTGGGGTTGATGAGGTGTATGTAGAAATGATTACGTGTAGTGGAAAGAGCACTTACTCAGTGTTGTGCTGCTTTGGGGTGTCTGCCCTTTCGTCTTTTCTTTCCTTCCTCTTCTGTCTTTCTTTCTTTCATTCTTTCCTCTTTCTTCGGCCTGCGGTTGACTTTACACTCCCTCTTCTGTCTTTCTTTCCTTCGTTCTTTCCTCTTCCTTCTCCCTATGAGTGACTCTACGCTGAGCGACAAGCCAAATGGTTTCCTGTACACCAGGAAACTATTTACTATGCTGGGTGGTACCCATATAAGCATATTATGGCGCCTGGTGGTTTAGTGGGTAATTAAGTTGCCCCAGTCGGATTGAACCTGTGTAGGTTTATATCCAAGGGATGGTTGGGGTTTGTTGCTCATGTAATGCCACTCAGGGATGAGTGAGGCTAGTCACTCTCATCATAAATGTGAGGACCAACTTGCCTAGCCCCGGGTTCCTACGCTCCTCATGGGGCGACATAGGACTGGATGATGGATGGAAAAAGCAGAATGAAGTGCTTGCCGGAGACATGTAAGAAGGCATGGATGAGTGAAACTGTGCCAGCAGAGTGGAATAAGGCTGTGACTCCATCCCTGTACAAAAGTAAAGGTGAGCGAAGTGAGTGGAAGAAATATTGTGGCATAAATTTATTGGGTGTTTTAGGGAAAGTATATGGAAGAATTATTAAAGAGAAAGTAAGAGTGATATCAATAGTCCTAGTGAGTAATGAACAGAGTGGCTTTAGGAGTGGAAGAGGATGTGTGGATCAAATATTTGCAGCGGCATAAGTTTATTGAGTGTTGTAGGGAAGGTATATGGAAGAATTATTATAGAGAAAGTAAGAGAGATATCAATAGTCCAAGTGAGTTATGAACAGGGTGGCTTTAGGAGTGGAAGAGGATGTGTGGATCAAATATTTGCAGTGAGACAGATAGCAGAGAAGGCTTGTGAAGACTATAAGGTGTTCACGGCATTTATGGATCTGGAAAAAGCATATGACAAGTAGACAGAGAAGGGTTGTGGAAGGTTTTGTGCAAGTATGGCGTACTGTAGATGGTATGCTGTTAGGTGCCGTCACGAGATTTTATGATGGCAGTGATGGCGTGTGTAAGAGTAAATGGGCATCCAAGTGAATGGTTCACGATCACTGTGGGCGTGCAACAAGGTTGTGTGATGTCCCATTGGTACTTCAATATATATATATATATATATATATATATATATATATATATATATATATATATATATATATATATATATAGTAAATAGATAGATAGATATAGATATTGATATAGATACGGATGGGGTGATGAGAAAAGTAAAAACACGAGTAATAGAGAGACGGATGGCGTTGGTAATGAGTGGTGATGGATGGAGTACTGTATTTCAGATTTGTTCCATGCTGATGATGCTGTGTTATTGCAAATACTGGACAAGAACTTGGTAGGTGCAGTTTTGCTGATACCTGTGAGCGTCGTGCCTTGAGAGTAAATGTAGAATAAAGTGATGGTAATGAAGAGAGAAGGTGACTCCCAGTGTGATGTTACAGTGAATGGAGAGAGACTGGAAATGGTGAGAGGGTTCAAATATCTGGGCCCAGTGCTAGAAAACAGGAAAATATGCAAATGAAGTGGAAAGTAGAGTGACACTAGGAAGGAGAGTAGCTGGTGCTATGAAGGCTTTGATAAGCAGAGGCCTGAGTGTTGCAGCTGCGTGAGGCTTACATGAAGGAGTGGGGGGCGCGGTAGCACAGTGGTAGCTTGCTGGACTTGTGATCGGGGGATTGCAAGTTCGAGCCTCGCCCGGGCTGCCGTGCCGGGAGGGGTAGCTCCCTCCTGTAACCCTAGCGGGGCTATATAGTCCAATACAGGGCTTAGCTCGGGGGAACTCCATTTCTCCCCATTTTACATGAAGGAGTGTTAATGCCAATGTTAACATATGGGTGTGATTATGGTGTGGCATGAAAATGAAAAGTTAAGAGTGAGAACAGTGGAGATGGGAATGCTGAGTGAAATATCCGCCCGGCAGAGCGCGCCCGACACCACCACCCCAGGAGGAGGGCATAGGGAGGTAACCCCCACCCCACAAGGGGATACTGGGGAGGTATTTCCGCACTCCGAGCTGAAACTACATATATCCCCGTGACCCGACGCCCCTCTTCCACGCACCTGGACTACCAGGCTTTATTCAGTGTGAGTGCATTACACTCTGACGGAGCAAGCACTCTCCAGAATCGGGGTGGGACTTGCAGCAGCCAAGTCCCAAGTAGGCCCTCAGACACAGTGTCCATTGGATCTGCCTCTAAAAGAGGAGGGGACTCCACCAGAGCCTTAAGTCTTGTTTTATCCCAGGGGAGCAGCGGCACAGTAGTATCCACCGTATCTACTGTAGGAGGGGTGACCACCGTTCTCCTCCTGCCACTCACCTTCGGGAGCCAGCACATCGGCACGTCTCTCAGATGACCTTCGCTGGTACTCCCCAGGAGGGCAGCGGGCCCAGTGGTAGTATCCACCAGATCTACCACCGGAGGGCAGACCACCAGTCATCCCCTAGCTACGCCATTCCCCGACGGCAGGAGGGCAGTGTACACTGAACCTGCAGCGCCCGCCAGGAGACCCCACGGGCCTCCCCTTCCGGTCGTCCCTGGGACGAGTGGTTGCCTGAAGGAATGTCCACTGGATCTCCTTCGGCTGCTACCCCAGACAGAAGCCTAGGCAGAATCCACTAGATCTGCCTGGCTGAAGGGGCGTCCTCCGGACTTCCCTCTCATGCCTCGGCACGGAGTTCCAGCAGGGACTGTCAGATTCACCAAGTAGGGGAACTGACCACCGGTCGTTCCCCCTCCATGGCTCCGGAGGTTCCCTTTGAGGGCAACGCCTCTAGCTTAGCCCACCCCTCCTGTGGCAGAGTGAGGCACCCTCTCACTTCCCCTCTGTATGGAGAATGGAGACTGCTTCCCCCATAGGTACCCTGCCAGAGACCAGACAGGGCGAGACCACTCCGAGGCCAGGCATCTTGTCGCTGCGGCACCACCCTCGTCGCCTACAGCCGCTGACAGACTCCCCCAGAGTGAGCAGCTGCAGACCACTCCTGACAGCCTCCTGCCCTAGGTGAAACCGCAGTCCCAGGCGCCAGGGAGCCGCACCTGGCACCCACAGCAGCTGCCGGACTGTCCCCAGTGCAGGTGGCCACAGTCATCCCCTAATGGCCGCCTCCCCTAGGCGAGACCGCAGCTCCAGGGAGGTGACGATAGTCCCGCGGGCGACCCTCGGCCCAGACCAAGTCAGGTCCGCTCCTAGGACGCCCACCACGACTAAGGGCAGGCGCTGTGCTGCACGCCTCCTGGCTCTGTTTGACCCTAGTCCCTAGGGCCACCACTCTCCTAGGGCCCCCATCAGGAAAGGGCTGCCCACCACTCCACCCTTCAGCTCCACCCGGACTCCAGGCGACGCCGACAGTGACTCTCATTGGGAACGCATCCCTGACAGCCCTCCCCCTACTCCCGGCCGCCACCTGCGGCTGCCAGTGTAATGGCAACCAGGCGTGTCCCTAGCGCCACTCGCCGCCCAGCGGTACCCGTGAGTATGGAAGTGCTCTGAGCTGTCAGTGTTCCCCCGCCCCCTGTTACCCTAAGTTATATCCAAGCCCCAGCGTGTGCTAAATCGTGACTCCAGGGGAGAGCCATGTTGAGTGCTATTATTAGTACAAGAAGCCAGTCCCTGCCGTCCTACATGTCCCCTCCCATGCAATACACAATTAACTTAGCTGATGTACAAGTGTTGTGTCCCAACCTCATAGGCTACTGTGTGTAATATGCCGTATTCCATGGTTCTGTCACGT
The DNA here is from genome assembly GCF_032717465.1 of Coenobita brevimanus. NCBI lineage: Eukaryota > Metazoa > Arthropoda > Malacostraca > Decapoda > Coenobitidae > Coenobita > Coenobita brevimanus. Next base: position 26,079,923 of record NC_137000.1, read on the forward strand.
TTTTGTCACGCGAGTGTACTGGGAGTAATATTCTGATGCGTTCATGTCACACGAGCATACTGTGAAATAGTGCCATCTCCTGTCCATGTCATGCGAGTGTATTATGAGTGATACATCCTCAAGCACATGTCACGCGAGTGTATCATAAGGCAGCATATATCCCGACTATGTCACGCGAGTGTATTGTGAGTGATATAACATTGCATTGTCAAGCGAGTACATCGTAAAGTAACGTAGCCTACATCCCGTTCATGTCACGCGAGCGTACTATGAGAAATACCCTGTTGCGTTCATGTCACGTGAGTGTACTGTGAGGTGAAGCAAATTCCCCATCCCTGTCACTTGTATGTGTTCATACCAAGACAGACTGTGCCAAAGGCCTTATTGTGCCCCTATCCCTACAAGTGCCCAAGGAGGCCTACCTAGCGGCCTATGAGTACCCACAGTGTATTGTATCGTGGTGTATAGTTAATGTAAGTGTGACTCATATTGCTCTGTATTGTTCAATATATTTGTACTACCGGTATGTGGGATTGGTATGTACTGGTGCGTGTATCGTTGTCTGTGTTTTTGTACTTTGTTCATTGTTTAATGTACATGCACATTTGATCAGTTTGTGTTGGAGCCTCACCTCCTTGTCTGCATACTCTGGCCCAGTCAAGAACAAAGAACCCAAGGCCCGCACAGTATTTGAACACGAGGAGTCTGATGCAGAATACGCTGCATAACACTGAGGAATGCACAGTCTGTCCTCGTTTATCACAGTTAACTGTTTCCGCACCTCTACCATGTTTGAGAAATTTCAAGTTACAGGGACTCTTGAAACCCCATTTCATTCCACACCCATGCCTGAAGTCCACTTTTTACCCCCTTTGTGGTGCAAAAAAAAATTTATACACCGCAATTTTAGTCTCCTAGAAAGCATTAATATGCTTCAAAAAATAATAAAAGAGTACTATTACAGTTAAAAGCCACATTTTACTTACCTTATGGGAGGATAAGAGGTGCAGGCAGAATGGGGAGGCTGGTGGGAGCAGGGAGTGTCCTGATTGGCTGGGTAGTTCAGAAGCGAGAAAGCTGAAGCATGATTGGCTGGGAGGTAGATGACACTAGTTGGCAAGGCAACGCTCCTATGATTCATCTCATCACCGCCCTCCCGGTTTAAAAAAACAGTGTTAGCTTCATCAATGGCCATTTTAGAAGCGATATTGCTTCCGGAAAATTGTACCATGCTAGACCATTTTCGTATTAGGGAAAACTGTGTTAGACGAGGATAGACCGTATATGGAATACCGAGTGTGGATAGGATACGAAATACAGTAATGTGATTCGTGAAAGATGTGGAGTGAGGAAGTCTGTGTGGACAGAATGGATAACAAAAGTGGTGAAAAAGGTATATCTGAGCATGTTATGCTGAGTGTTTTTAGGCCGACTCCTCGTACTAAAGACACTAGCTACTGAACGGGGTCCTTTTTCCGGACAGGAAGTAATGCACTAACAAGGGAACAGGACATAAAAACTAGGCAGTCCACCTTTAACACATCTATTACCTTAATTACAACACCTTAACAATATCACATAGGATGGTATTATAAACAGAGGATACAGACATACAGAGTTACGTTAATGTAATATGGGATATTCACACACCTTAATTATGCTTTATAATAGGTTAAGAGTCCGTAAGTGGATGGGATTCACTTGTATCGAAGTCCAAAAGGTCTTAGCGTGTCGGGGCAATGGAGATGTCTGGGCTTGATGAGCCGAGGAGGGATTATTACTATAAATTAACAAGGGAGGTAGAGCACTAGAGTTCACTGTTTAGGCTCGGCGCGGCAACTCTCGCCCGTGCGTACACTGACAAGGGGGGGGAGACTACTCTAGATTGGACTTTGGGATAGCACTGTTCGGATGAACCCAGAACTTATAGTCTTTGTTAGGGGAAGGTATTTACGGACACTTTTTGGTGTAATCCCGCTGGTTCACTCTGTCACTGGATCACTACAGGGAAGGGGAAGTCACTATTCTTGCGGTGCAGGGAGACCCTCTTGCCTGGGGTCTCGACCTGTTGTAGGTCCTCCTCTGGTCACGGTGCAGGGAGACCCTCTTGCCTGGGGTCTCGACCTGTTGTAGGCCCTCCTCTGGTCACTGTGAAGGGAGGCCTGTCTGTGTTGGCCCTAGGGACTGGGGCCAAACAGGTGTAGCAGACGGGCCTGACGTCGTAGGGTCTGCGGCAGGGGGAGGTCGGCGTTGACGGGTTGCCGGGCTCGCCCAGGGGTCCGAGGACTGCGGAAGTCTACCGGGGGACGCGCCGTCAGGTGTGGGCTGCGGCCTCGTCTCCTGCTGGTACCTGGGGAAGACAAGAATTTCCCGGGGGTAGGAGGTAGGTCCCGACTGGGACCAGGCCTCTGTTCAGGTGACACTTTAGGGGTAACTCCCCCGGGTGGTGTCCGGCTACTCCTGCAGGAGTTAGCTGGCTCTAGAGGACACACGGAGGCCGTGGTCTCTCTTACACTTATGGAGGGTAGCACTGAGGCGACTCTCTCTCTTGTCTTTATAATTGCCGTGGCACCAGGTTGATCGGTCCTGGGACCCACTTATGGCGGTGTGTGAGGGTCTCTTACCCTTAGAGTGGCTAGGGGTGTGAGCCCCGTACAATCCACTATTGGGCCTCCTGCCCTATTTGTTATAGAGGGCTCTCTTCCCTCGTCAAAGGACCTCCTGTCCTGATAGTGGCAGAGGGTATTACGCCCTCGTGGCTCACTGTGACAGAGGAGACAAGCCCCTCGTGGCTCACCTGGGTTACTGCGGCAGAGGAAGGGACTTCCTCGTGGCTCGCGGTGGCAGTAGGTGGAAACACCCCGTGGCTCACCTAGGGACCTCCTGTCCCGTTGAGGTGAAGTTGTGGTCGTCACCACAAGACTACGAGGGACTGACGTATCAGTCCCACCCCACTGCTGTCGATGGTTAACCCGCCGTGTAACTTGTTGCGGGTCTAGGCTCACCTGGTGTTGAGGTAGTTGCGGGAAGAAGGGGCACAGGTCTGTGGTGGTTGGATGACCCTCTTGTCCTGGGTCATTAACCTGTCCGTTATCTCCTCCTCGGGTGGTGGGGTGGTGTTGGCCCGGTGGTGGTGTGGGGGGTGGCGGGGCGGAAGGTCCGGCCGCGGGCATTTTAGAGCAAATCTGAAGGAAGGAGGAGGCAAGGCAGGTCAAGGAGAAGGTGGAGGGATACGGTGCATATGTGTGTGAGGAAGAGAGGTATGGAAATTGGTGAGGCTAGGGGACTGACAAGAGATCAAGCTGGCTGGATGAATGTCGAAGGAAGTAGTGCATGATCAGAGATCTGGCATCCATTTCTAACGTGACAGCATTTGGACTGACTCTATCAGATGTATTTATGTGAAACTACAGACTGTGGTGAAAGTCTTTTGGCATATCAGATACAGCCAGGATTCCAGGGGCTTGAATGACGAGTGAATGGTAACGTGGCCCATTGAACTTGGCAAACTTAGGCTGCCTGGACGTTGCTACTCCTCACCCTCCCCTAGGGTGGGAAAGATCTGGATGATGATGATGATGATGATGATTATGGATCAGCAAAGTGCAGAATTATACCTTAGTAAATTATGGACCAACAAAGGGCAAAATTAAATCCCAGTAAATTATAGATAGCACTCTTTCCCCTCAGAATCTGTCAAGGGGTGTATGCTTGCTGAGAAGTGGATGTTCTCTTTCTCATCATGTAAACTTCTTAGAACTTTATACAGTATTTCTGAAGTTTGTTTTTTTAACTGGATTTTGGGTCTTATGGTACCAATTTTTACATGCAGCGGGTCAGCGGACATGTGGAGGGTTTGTGTTCTTCTCATGTCTGGGACATGCATCAGTGGTGCTGGCAGGAGTGTGGATGACAGCAGGGGTGATACGCCTCACACCCACACACTCCCGGGGACTTCTGCTTGGTGCCACACTCGCCACAGCCACACTGGGACACACACTTCCTTGTCTTGATATTGTGGCATTATTTGTGAGTGAAAATGGTCTTAATTTGTGGGACTGAGCCATGGCTTCACTGTACATTCTCTTAAACTTACATTTTAAAGTAAGAAATGGTTATGATGATAATTATGATGATGATGACAGATGGTAAGGCTACATGAAAAGTTGACAATGACTGGAAGGCATGTTCATCAGCTACTCTTTAATCGGGAAATATTTTGAAGGTTGCAGAATTTTATAAATGATATTTGTTTATTATCTGTTGTGTAGGCCTCGTTTGGGATGTACCTGGACAGCTATGCTGAGCTGGGCATTTGGGCAATACTGACATTCCTGGCAGGCCTACTGGCTTTATTGCTGCCCAAGACTCTTCCCAGCCTTCCAGATACACTCGTGCACATCACCAATCAGGCTCTACCGTGAGTATTCAACTCTCTCCATAGGCCTATAAATCTAATGAATCATGAATCTTGTTAGAGATGGCCTCAGCAAAAACACCTCCAGGAATTACCCTACAGTACCTACTCGCTACACTACTGTACAGTATACTCAGTAATGACCTCTCATTTCATGACATATGATTGTCCCTCATATGCAACTTCTGTGAAATGTTCTTGGGACTGGAAATGTAATTCCATCTTACTTTTATTTTCAGGGAAGAGAAACCTGAATCTGAAGAGTTTCAGAATACACCACTGTAAAAGCTGATGCATGGGTCACCTGTCTCAAATGAACATATTTGTTGTTACAAGGTATGTCAAGGAACAGAAAGCCAACTTCAAATGGTTACAGCAGGAACTTTCACCAGCAACACTCCTTCACTATGGGAGGTCTTAGCTGAATAAAACTGTACCCATCCCCCTAAATTAACTGATCACCTGGACTGAAAAGCCTAGTCCTATGGTCTTATACAACTGACGAAGCAATAAAGGACTATGGTAGATGATGAGTGGTTGGATGCTGATGTGATGCATAAGGCTATAACTGGGGTGATTCAGGCAGATGAGAATGAAGAATGAAAGCTGGATTAATAGTGCCATTGAGTAGAAAACAATGAGGTTGACCTATGAAGACCTAAAGTTAGGTTCTGCAAAATGATGGCAGGGTTAGGAGACTGAACAAAGATATTATTTTGTATATATATTTACAATCGAAGAGTTGAAGGGTAGGATGGGACTGGAGTGTATTGGTGTTGTGATGAGGAGAGGTAGATTGAGATGGTTTGGGCATGTGGAGAGGATAGGGAATGATAATTGGGTACAAAAAGTTAGAAGTGTTAATGTTAGGGGTAGGGGTGCGAGAGGCAGACCGAGAAAGACCTGGGACAAGGTCATTGAGTGTGACTTCGGAGATAAGGTACTGAACAGGGAAGCTGCCAGAGATCGAGCAGCATGGAGAGCCGCCATTAGCTGACCAAGGTCGACGCATGCAAGCATGCTGGAGCCTTCAAAAGTAAAACGATCATGCAGCAAGGCCAGGAACCATCAGGAGAATAAGGCTGACACATAATATCATATTAAAAGGTTTTTTATTGCAAACAAATGAATACTTTAGCAGTTGTGTCACACTCATCCCCACCACTTTTCCTTCTTTTCAATCAGAGGTAATGTAAAGCATGACCTTATGATTTCGTGTAGGATATAGCTCACAGAAGTCTAACTTGGAGCTTTTCAGAGCAACAGGGATGCTTCCACCACAGCTTCTCTCAGTGATGGATGGGGAGTTGTCACATCCCCATACATTACCTGTACTCCAAAAGGGCTGCAAGAGGTGCCCAGGCATGAAATGGAAACCTCTAAGTCCAACTAAGTGTTCTGCCATAGCAAACACTTACACTCAAACATTTACATAATAAAGAGGAAAAACATTTATCTTTCTTTTCCAATATCCTAAGTCTCTACCTCTACATTCAAATACTTCCACTTCAATGCACTCACACAACCCAGGAAACCATTTATTGGGTAACCATAGACCTAAATACAGGTGGGTCCCTTCATTCGATTGGAATACGATAATGGAAATATGCTCGGATAGCAGACTCTTGTATTATGGGGGGGGGCACAAAACTCATATAATGGATTACATAACTTACAGGAAAACTAGGGTTGGAGTAATTGACCTAGCTCACATCTTCAAACTTGGGTCTAAATTGTCTTTTCTTATATCATCAATTTCTCATATAGTGGATGCTTGTATAACAGGACCTGTCTGTAAAGGTGTGGAGTGGAGCTTACTATTATACCTCTGTTAACTGAATAGAGATGCAAATGCAACAACCATTCAGGAACCAAACCTCCATACTCTTTCCCATACTTCCATGTGGCAATGCACTGTTTACTGCAAGGGAATATTAATTCACTGCATGGGAGTGCCCTGGCTGACAGGTCTGCTCAACCAGGCAGACCAGGGTTTCTCAACAACTGCACTAATATAAGATGTGGTTTCATAAACAGAAAAAGCAGGTTCTCTTTTTATTACAGTATTTGAAATCTCCACGAATGTTATAAAAAGAAAAGGTCATTTACTGCTTTTTAACAATGTGGTCAAAGAACTAGAACAGACAGCAATTTTGGTTACAACTCTTGCAATTTCAAAAGTTGTGCAGAAAACCCTGAAATATTGTGACTGTTAGTGCTATAACACAAAAAACACTAGTATCATACATAATTTCTACCTCTGCATATAAAATGCATGTGGAACGATTACAGCAATCAACCAAAAACTATGCATTTTGGAAGTACAGGGTGCTTCACTACTCTGAGGCCCCAGAATAAACCCAGTACAGTATATCCATTGTGAATGAAAGGATTTGAATGAAACTCTGTGCATACAAAATTCAGTCTCTCAATCATATAATTCTTTGAGAAATTCCCTGACATTTGAAATAAGAAACATGCTAAAAATTAAAAGTTCTTTCACCAGTGTGACGCTGAGTAGACATCAGCTGGTCAACTGCACTAATCCAGTGATTATGTCGTACTCAATAAATAAACACTAATTTTTTAATCTCCTGATTTAACTATGGGTATTTTTTTTTCCCACTTGGTAGTGAGGTCATGTTAAGGGAAAGATACAATAACAACCCTTGCACACGATCAGCTTACAGAAATCCTTATTAGTAAGAATACACCCATCCCAGTGGATAAGTTGCAATGGAAAGTAGCTAGTATGCAACACTCGATTCAATTACTGTATATTTACATGATGACAGAGGCTGCTTTCAAAGGTTGGTGTAAATGTGGACAAATTTTAAGGGAGTTAAGAAAATAAATACCAAAGCTCACTTAACCCCTCCGTGGCCGTGCCTGCCGACCACAGGGCCGGTTTTTCGAGATTTGAAAAAATATTGTTTTTTTCCTTGCCAAACTGAAGAAGAATGTCAGACACACCTGGCAGTGCAATTCTGAGCTTCCTAGACCCATCCTGAGCCATGCAATGGAGCGTGGAAGTAGCGCAAATAATATCAAGGACAAAGATTTTTTTTTTCACCTCCTCAAAATTTTTATGGGGCTGAAATGGTTTGAAATGACTACATATGTGTATTATGAATAAAATCACTACATAGTAATGCAAGTTTCATTAAAAAAAAAACAAAAAAAAAAACACATTTTTCAATTTTTATTGTGTTAATGCAAGTATCTAGTTATTTCTGTGGTCTGGGTGGTTTAGTTTGTGTCCAAAGAGAGGCAACAGATGATGTTTTTAGACTCTAAACCAATAAGGGTCCTCCTTTGTGAGAACAGACCGAACCACAGCGTCTAAAACTAGATAAGACATCGTGATTAGCTCCTTGCATAAGGGAATTAGTGTGTTGGGAAGGGATGGTTTTACATCCATATATTCGCCAGAAGAACACCTAATATCTTGCTGAAATGCTTGTGCAAAGCAAGACATATGTCTGGCTCATCACTCGGTGACTCTACACTGAGTGAAGGGCCGGGTGGTTTCCTGTACACCAGGAAACCATTTACTACACTGGGTGGTAACCACATAACTAAATTATGGTGCCTGGTGGTTTAGCGGGTAATTAAGGCGCTCCAATCGGATTGAGCCTGTATAGGTTTCCACATCCAAGGGGTGGTTGGGATTTACTGCTCACTTACTGCCACTCAGGGATGAATGAGGCTGATCATTCTCGGCTTAAATGTCAGGACCAACTTGCCCAGCCCCAGTCTCCTATGCTTCTCATGGGGCAACACAGGATTAGATGATGATGATGAATAAATTCAGTATATAATATGTGTATAGTACTCATAAATAAAAATAACATAATTATGAATGTTTTCCCTTTTTTTTTCTGTTTATGATGTTAACTCCCTTATGTTTTTTTTTTTTTACGATATGGTTTTCACTCTCATCTTAAATGTCAGGACCAACTTGCCTAGCCCCGGGATCCTACGCTCCTCATAGGGCAACAAAGGATTGGATGATGGATGGATGGATGGTTTAATTCGTGTGGAAAGAGAGAATAAGGATGCTATTTTTAGTCTGCTGTGTATGTATAGGCCAAATCATCTCAACCAAGTTTAACATGACCCGAGATTTGTATCTCGAACAAGGAATTGGTGTGAAGGGAAGGGAAGGTTATACATCCAAATACTGACCACAAGAACACCTTATATGTTGCTGAAATATTTGTGCAAAAGAAGAAATATGTAAAATGAACAAATTCAGTGCAAAGTATATTATGTACTTATAGTTATGAATTCTTCCCTCTTTTTTGTTTATAATGTTTATTCCTGTATTTTTTTTTTTCTGGGCAGTTTAGGAAAGAAAGAAGGAGAGAGAGAAGGAAACAGAAGAGAAAGACAATGGGTGCAGCACTTTCTTTTCTTGACTTTCTTATTCTTACTTTCACTAACACTTGGGGGCAGCAAAAAACTGAAATCCACTCATGACTGATTCACGAGATGTATATACTGACTGTTTGAGTGGTTTAGAGGCTGGAGTAGGTCTATGTCAACTTCTCTCAGACCTCCATTCCCTTCCCAAAAATTTTCGCAGTTTTCTACAAATCGCGTTGCATCGATGCCCTTGGCCACACTATGAAAAAATGTCGTTCTGCACCAGCAGACATACAGGGGTTAAATTAGTTCTTAAATAAATATACTGAAATTATGCTGGGGTCTCAGAGCAGTGAATATGAATTAAACCTTAAAGAATGTAAATTTCCCTCCCTCATCCTCCCATGCCGCACAAAATAAATCGGTCACATATGGCCAGACAGCCTCTAAACCTTGACCTTGGTGAGGGAGCGATTGACCTCTTCTAGCTTGTGAATCTGGCGAATGAAGAAGTCACCGTAGCGCTGGGCTACTTTGGTATCTGCTATATGAATCATGTTGCCTGCTATGAAGAAGTCAACCTGCACAGATTAAAGAAAAAGGTTAGCATGTAAGTGTCATTAGTATCTTCTATGAATCATGTTCTACCTTTTAACTAAGATAAAAGTTATCTTAAACAGTAGCAGCATCTGCCCACTTTGTTATTTCTGTGTCAGGACTGGCTGTTACCTTTTTATTTTATCATTTACAAATGATGTTAGGCTGGATTTGGGATGACTCAAGTATAGTACTCACCTGTATCAATGACAAGTCAGTTTCAGTGTATTTACTAAGAAATACTATCTTCATGTACATTCTCATTTCATAATAGGATTTTGTATATTTGTTTATGGCTCACATAATGTCACTCAGGGATGAGTGAAGCTGGTCACTCTCATTTTAAATGTCAGGACCAACTTGCCTAACCCCAGGCTCCTATGTTCCTCATGGGGCAACACAGGATTAGATGATGATGATGATGTATATTTCTGTCCTCTGGATTCACAAGATTAATTCCTTACTGCCACGACTTGCACACTCACTCCAATCAGGCATTTAACGGACTGCACTGAATGCTGTACTGGGAGGAGGTGTGGAAGACTAAGAAGGTTGATGGGCATGAGAAATGACTGTGTGAGAAAGATAAATGCAGCCAAGATACTGAATGTTTGAACATGTCGGCTGGCCGGCCGAAGTTCTTGGGGAATTTTACGTCTGGATAATAGCAAGTAAATATGGATAATGGTCTAATAGAGCCAAGTTCCAGCATCCAGATAATGAACACGTCCGGATACTGCACGTATGGATAAATGAGGAACTACTGTAATAGTAATCAAGTGGTCAATGGTCTTGTAACGTAAACATAAACTTTTTTATGCTAAATGAATCTACACTTGTTCTTAGTCTTGCATGCTGAATGAATAACGTTTCATTTAACAAGTGCTGTCCTAATCTCAACCTAGCCTCGTAAATGCTTGTAAACAATACAGTTCACACGTCAGTGGAAATCATTCAAGCTGCAATATCACACAGCAAGACAGTACAATGTAAAATTTTTAGTCTACAAGGTAATGTGCTATGTTTTGGTGTGGTTTTGTTTGTAAGTCTGCTTCTGGATTTATCAATACTTCTTTCTGCACATTATGAATTGTGGTGATATGAATCTAAATGCCTCTGGGCATTTCACATGTCAGTCACTTTTGATAAAACCTGTTTTGGAGGACACTCTACTCCGACAATATCACACAAGGAATATGCATTACAGTACTGTACTGCCCGGTAAGGTTATATTTACCTCTGAATCACTCTGAAAGTCGCCTTGGAGTCCTGAGGTGCCTTTTGTCCAAACAATATTGCGCATCTTATGCTTGAAACAGAGAAGAGCATTGCGGAAGTCATCCTCACTCAGATCCTGGAAGGCTGCCATCTTCTCCATGGGCATGGTGGTGTACAGCTTCAGGTAAGACCTCATCACACTGATCTGCTGCTGCTGTTGCACTTCATCAAGAAAAACCTGTTATCCAAACCAGAAATCCATAAATAATGGAAGAAGAATTTGAACATTTTTCTAACAAGCATGTTTGTTGTCAACACGACCTGTGTCACACCATGAAAATGTTAAATGGGGGCAACAGATATGGGCATGGTAAGCAAAAGAAAGAATGAGATGGGTTGGAAATTTGGCTGCCAATAGGGAAGGGGCTGGAGAACAAAACCAACGAAAATAGGTCTTGTAGGATTAATGGTTTGAATGCTATGAAGGTTTAGTTCAAAATATCCTCCAAGAATGAGGGTGTCAGCAGCATAAGGAAATGGATATGTAGTACAAATAAAAATGAGTGAGATGAGCTGGAATAGTGGTGGTAGTGTTGGGAAGCCATGATGAGAGTAATACCCTGTGAAAATGGGTGATTAATGATGAAGGTTTATTTAAATGTTTGTCCAATAACAGCAAGACAAACTCATGCTGTTCATATACCTGGTGTCTTGCAATGCAGGTAAAAAATGCATGTTAATGTATTATATAAATATAAAGGAACAGCATAAGTATAAATGGCATGCTGTCCAATTAAATGAAGATGGAAAGAAGCCTGACCAATTACTTGTGTGTGCCAATAGAGAATTATTCCTGGCTGCATTCGTGACATAAGAGCTGAAAGAAACAGAGAGTAGTATGGAGGACGGTCATGTGAATGAAAATACATCGTGTTTTAAGTTAAACTAAAATCAGCAGGGAAGAAAAATATAAAACAGATTTCTAGGAATGAAATGATGAAAGTGGAAATATTGAAAAACATGCTAGTATATAACAGATTAATATTAACAAAAAGCAAAACAACAACAGTAAATATAACTGTCATCATCATCATCATCTAATCCTGTGTTGCCCCATGATGAGCAGAGCTAGGCAAGTTGGTCCTGACATTAAAGATAAGAGTGACCAGCCTCACTCATCCCTGAGTGGCATTACATGAGCAATAAACCCCAACCACCCCTTGGATATAAATCTGCACAAACTCAACCCAACTGGAGTACCTTAATTACCCACTAAACCACAAAGTGCCATAATTCGGTTACAAGGTTACCACCCAGCGCAGAAAATGGTTTCCTGGTGTGAGGGAAACCATTCAGCTTCTCACTCAGTGCAGAGTCACCCACTGGCAGAAGGAAGAAGGAATGAAGGAAAGAGACAGAAGAGGATGGAAGGAGGAAAGGAAAGGGCAATCACCCATGAGCAGCACTAAATCGAGTGAGTGGATGGTGAGCGTCCCCACCTACCACTACAATTGCAATGGATGAATATTAACTAAGTAAAGCGGCAATAGTAAAATACACTTGTAACAGATGAATATTAACAAAATGCAAAGTAGTGACACAAAAATTAACTTTTAACAGATGACTTAACAAAATGCACACATACAGTACAAAATGTCAAGAGCCTTAAAGCTGTTCCCCAGAGGGTGGGGTGGAGTGGAATCCTCATAAACTGTTTTTAGAAAATGCTACAAGTTTCTGTGAAAAAAGCATCCACTGTCGACAACTGAATGATTGTAAATTGCTACAGAATAAGCATGTTTAGTGCTGAGACTGAAGTGATTGTAAGAACATGACTGAACAGCTAAAATATCTACATGATTATATGCTCCTCCCCTCTTTGGATATGGGTCAGTGTCATCTTACCTGTGCAATAACAAATGGTGTGCAGTCGTACTGACCTTGTTCAACAAACTGATGCCTAATTCTGGAGGATAAAACTGATGTGTACACAATAATTCTGCATAACCCACAAGATTAGGTGAACAGAGTGTTACAGTATCAAGGACCTACATGGTAACTAATCTGAAATAAATGATCTAAATAGTTCACTGAGTTTGAAAAGTGATATCTATCCTTTGCTCACAGCCCCCTTGTCTGGCTAGTTGGTTCACTCACAACAAGCTATCTGACCACAACTTCAGCCTCTTTCTAAGGGCTGGCTGGTAAACTACTGGGTACATACCGGATCAGATAATTGAAAAGTAGATGTAAAAAAACTATAACTGTACTACTAACCTTAAGCTGCTGCTGGAATGGCTCCTTATGGTAGTTGGCTGGTGCCGAGTCAAATGGAGGTGGGACAGGACTCAGGAACTTTGGACAGGCAAAAGTGAAGCACTGAGTGAATTCTTGGGTTTCATTTCGCTGCAAAATGGACACAAAAACATTATTACAGTATCAGTTGTTGTTTCACTCAATAAATTATAAAAGTGGAGACAAGGCATGGAATCAAAAGGTCTCAGAGGAAATTTATACTGGGATGATAAAACCCACGATATGTGGTTGAACACCCCCAGGTACCCCATCATTAAAATTAAGTCCTTGCCATGTATTCTGACACTACAGTAATCCCTGCACTATCTGGACGCCCACTATCTGGACTCTCCATTTACCGGATATTTTGGGTCTGGTCCTTTGGGACTCCCCCCCCCCCCCAAAAAGACATTTTTTTCAACTGTACTTTGAAATTGGCACACACTGCCAACCAGCTGTGTTTACCCTCGTTACTTGCTTCCCCCATCCCTCCTGGCCTCCCAAGTTACCACCTAACTACCATACTGACTAGAAGCTCATTCAATGGATGCCACCTGTGATCGTTTTTGTGAATAAACGGTGAATAAACTGCAATACCTCGCCACTAGACCATGTGGGAATTTACAGTGTTGTGCAGTGTTATGGAATGAGAATTCAGAGTGCAAAGATTAAGTACAGAGTGAAAACTGGCGGTTGAACCTGGCATGGTGCAATCAAGAACAGTATGTGCAATGTTAAACAATTATAAATCATAGCGCAAGGGATTAAGTGCAGCACAACACTGGATTATTGTATGTGCTTCAAGAGCATTTTCACTACTGCCAGAGCCTTAGAGGAGGCAGGTTAACCCTCATGACGAACGGCCACGGACGTGTTGTAAGTACTCTATACACTGCTAAATATTTTACATACTTTTAATTCCTCATTTTCTGGTTCTTTTTCATTTATTTCATACTTTATGTCCCTTATCTGTGCGAACAGAGTCTTAAATAGGTGTTATGCATGTCCGGTAGAGAATTATGTAGGTGCTTTTCTGAGTTAGGCTGGGTTAGGGGCCACATGTACCTGCCCAGGAGGCAGGGGCCCACTATCCGGATGGACTCACTTTCTGGGCATGCCTTTGGCTCTATTGCATCGGATAGTGGAGAAATTACTGTACCTAGCAGATGTCTAAACCTGTCCTTCTCTTCCAAATTTCTGCCATTACAATGTCCATATGCAATAATGATAGCCACTTCACCACTTCAGTTTAAATGTAACAAAATGCTTCTTGAGTTGAATTATTTACATCATCATCATTATCATCATCATCCGGACCTCCTTTCCCACCCAAGGGCAGGATGAGGAGTGGCCAAGTCCAGACAGCCCAAGATTGCCCAAACCACACTTCCATTCACTCATCATTCAAGCCCCCTGGAATCCTGGCTCTATCTGATACGACAAAAAAATTTCACCACATTCCGTAGCTCCACATAAACATATCCAATACAGTCAATCCAAATGCTGTCATGTTAAAAAGGGGTGCCAAATCCCTGATCATGCACTTCTTCTCACAACATTCATCCAGCCAGCTCAATCTCTTGTCAGTCCCCTAGCTTCACCAACTTCCATACCTCTCTTCCTCACACACTCACCCACCATATCCCTCCACCTTCTCTTTGGCCTACCTCGCCTCTTCCCTCCTTCAAATTCGCTCAGATATACTCTTTTCACCACTATTGTTTTCCATTCTCTCCACATGACTATACCATCTCAGTATGCTCTCTTCGATTCAGGTGTCCACAGACTTGCTCGCTCCGCATCTTTCACAAATTACATTATTTTGTATCCTATCCACTCTTTGTACTCCACATACATTCCTCAGCAGTCCCAGCTCCACTGTTCTCGCTCTTGACTTTACTTTTTCATGCCACACCATTGTCTCATACCCATTTGTTAAAGTTGACACCAACATTCCTTCACGTAAGCCTCGTGCAGCTGTAACACTCAAGTCTCTGTTTCTTATCAAGGCCTTCATAGCACCAGCTACTTTCCTTCCTTGTGTCACTCTACTTTCCACTTCTTTGGCACATTTTCCTCTCTTTTTCTATCACTGTACCCAGTTATCTGAACTCTCTCACCAATTCCAGTCTCTCTCCATTCACTGTAACATCACACTGGGAGTCACCTTCTCTCTCGACTATTATCTACCATTCCATGCTCATCACCAAGCAAGTTTTGTTAAATTCATATTTTTGTTAAATTTATGTATTTTCAAAAAGTGTAGCTACTGACCCTACTAAAAATGTCACCAACACTCACCGACATGCGTGCCATCTTCTCTGCCAAGGTCTTCTCCCGAAGTGAGGACTGAACTGCCTCATCAATTCTTTGAGGGTGCAACACCATACAGATAGCCAGCAGTGTGTACATTTGTTCAGTCTGTCAACATATTGCAATTAGTTTTAATTAATGCTATATCATTTTTGGACAATGTAATATTACTTAGTGGTTTTCAAAGAATATACATATTGCACTGGAAGTGAGAACAGTTATCTGTAAATAATAAACCAAAAGGTGAACTCAGCATTGTAATGAACAAAATATTATTATGCATTCTGGATAGCAACATTTAAGGTGAACTTTCACTGTGATCATGATTTTAATATATTAATCTTGGTAACACTGGACTATTGCAGTATATTCAGTTTTGGAGAGACTCCTTTTATCGATGTGATTAGAAATCATAAACCTACTCCCTAAAAACTGCCTTCCCAATGCAGACAAAAATTGACTGGAAGTAGCAAGTATAAAATTGGGCCTGGAGACGCAAGCCTACACATGATGGCACCAATGTAACAGAGTGATTCTTCTGCCCAGTTATACAAACATCCTACAATCCTTTGAATGGGGGATAGAAGGCAGCAGGAGGAGGACAATTTGAGCCTGCAATCCACCAGGTTCATATTCATACATCTAATATGACATACCAGTACTCTATTCCTCACTATTCATCACCATTTTCCAACACTGACTATAAGTTTACAATAAATAATACTGATGATAAGTATACCATTGAATTAAGATACACAAATGAAGGTTATATCTTTTGGGTATCAGATTATACACTGGAAAACAAAGTAACTCAGCAGGCATCCATCCATCCATCCATCATCCAATCCTATGTCATCCCATATGGAGCAGTACTTATCCATTAGGAGTGTGAGGAGCAGACTGGCACAGAAATAGATGAAGGGGTGAAATCTGCATCCTAACCCATTTTCCCACATTCATATAAGGTGGGAAGGTATACTGTAGAGTTACCAGATATCTCTGAGGACATGAATCATGGAAGAGAGATCCATAAAACGAAAACTAATGAAATGACGAAAACAGAATAGGAAGATACCTGTTTATTAATCTGGTCATTTTGGTAGTTCCTTGTTTGGAACATTGCCTTGGTGCGCTGAATGTAAACGAGGATGTTAGAAAAGGTGCGGATGGCATCAGCATAGCGTCGCATCATCATGTATGCAAACCCCACATAGTAGTAAGTGGTAATCTGACAAGCTGGCACACGTGAGTACATTGATTTCTTGTTCAGTTCAATGTTCTCTAACACCTGTTGACAAAAATAAGTTAATGAATTCCTGAATATACCATTATGGTACTATTTCATGCATCAGTACACATCAACTGTTTGTCTTTCATGCCATGCAGATCCTGACTAATTAACTGCCTACATATTTTTTTCATCTACAAAATGCTTCCATATTTCAAATGGCTGAACAGGATTTGTAAATATGCCTTATAAAAAGATAGTGTAATGGCTAAACTGAATTTATATATACAGCTCAGGAAGAGAGCACAAAAGTTAGAGAAGATATAAACAAAGTAATGTGCTGACTGAAATGACATCCACTGAATTATCACAATCCCATCCTAATCTCCTACATTAACAAGAGGTGAGGGAGGTCAAATACATAGCTTTTCAGTCTCACTGGATACAGATCAAAGGAGAAAGAGAGCACCATGTACAATCTCCCTCTTTCCTGTGCTTTAGGAGGTAGAAGGCTGCTTGCAAAACATGTACCTGTACTGTACTAAATAATAAAGCTGTCACATTCCTAAGCAAATACAAAGGGGAGTTTCCAGCCTCTAACTCATGCTCCTCTCAAACATTTTTAACAACAAAGAGGGAATATTTAGATACTTCTTCATCCCTGTCACCAAGGATGTAATACATTCTTCTCTCCATGAGCCAAGTAACTATATTGCCAATTATGGCAGAAAAATCAAACATAAGTCACAGCTTGCTGTATTCCTGCAAAAGTCATCCACCATCAGTAAATCACAGTGGTGACAACACATGTCAAAACTCAAGAAAGATAATCTTGGGCATGAACTAACTCTAGTTTAGGTTTTACCTAGAAATAAACTCCAGGTTAACATAAACATAATAATACAAGCACCCCCTGCCCCTGTAAATGATCTTCTGGTTTATGATACTTCGCTTTAATGATTAATAACCTTTGACATCCTTTTCTGGTATAAAATCATCACCCTGAGTCAAAATGTGTCATAATAAAAGTATCCTCAATATGGTCTGTTCATTACTATCTATCTATCTATCTATAGCCTGACGCCCTAATCCCGCAAAGGGTGGCCGCAGACAAAACACCTCCAAGTTGCTCTGTCACCCACCATTTGACTACCCTCCCCCAACTCACTCCCCCCTCCCTCATATACCTCTCAACTCCATCCCTCCACCTCATCCTTGGTCTACCCCTCCCTCTCCCTCCCTCCACCTCACCTAAATACACCCTCTTAGTCAGTCTTTCATTCTCCATTCTCTCCACATGTCCAAACCACCTCAGTGTTTTCTCCTAATCTTCTCAACCACATCCACATCCACCCCACAACGTTCCTTCACTACTTCATTTGTCAACCAGTCCCTCCATGTCACTCCACATGCTTCTCTCAAGTAACTCATTTCCACTGCTCTCATTCTTGACTTGTTCCCCTCTTCCAAGGTCCACGCCTCGCTTCCATACATCAGAGTAGGGATCACAATACTACCATCCAGTGACTTCCTAACTTCTGTACTCACCTCCCTATTTCTCATCACTGCTTTCAGTGAACCAACGACCTTCCTTCCCTGCTGTGCCCTTTCACGCACTTCATCCTCCAAAGTTCCATCCTTACTCATCACACTACCCAAGTACTTGAATGCGCTCACATTCTCCATATCCTCACCATCCAACCTCACTGTACACTCTGTGACTTCATTCCTCTCAAACACCATATCTTTACTTTTGTTTACATTAACTTTCAGATTCCTCCTCCTACACACTGTCCAAAATTCATTCACCAAACCTTGCAACTCCTATTCATCTTCACTCAACAATACTGTATCATCAGCAAACAGCAACACCGGAATCTTCCAAATCTCCCCCTCATTCATGAGAGCCACCCCTACATCCACTGCCCTACCTTGCGCCTCCTTTACAACCCCATCCATGTATATATTAAATAGCCATGGAGACATCACACAACCCTGTATCAGTACCACATTGAGATTAAAGAACTCAGCTCACCATCCACTCGCACCGTAGCCCTAGCACCCTCGTACATACTCTTCACAGCACTCAACAATTTCCCCTCCACTCCATATATTCTTAATACCTTCCACATACCTTGCCTATCTATTCTGTCATAAGCTTTCTCCAAGTACATGAAGGCAGCATACACTTTCTTTCCCTTCTCTAGATACTTCTCCACTAAACATCTTAGAACAAATATCTGATCTACTGTACGCACCCTTTTCCCTTCCTAAATCCCCCTTGTTCTTCTCCAACAAGCTCCTCTGTCATATGCCTAACCCTATCAATGAGTATTCTACCATATATATTACCAGTCACACTAAGAAGGCAAATACCCCTGTGGTTACCACATACATCTCTCTCCCCCTTTCCTTTGTATAAAGGAACAATTATACATGATTTCCAGTCCTCTGGAACCCTCCCTCTTCCCAAGCCAATCTACACAACTTCCATATCCACTCCACAACAATCTCACCCCCATACCTCAGCATTTCACCACACACTCCATCAATTCCTGAGGCCTTTCCCAACTTGATCTTCTTCATTGCTTCCACTACTTCTGCCCTACTGATTTCTTCCTCCCTTCTCTCATCTCTTCTCCCAGCCATTCCCCAACCACTTATACTCGCACTGCTCTCACTCTCTACATTCAACAAATTCTCAAAGTGCTCCTTCAATCTCCTCAATATCTCTCTCTTCTCCACCAACAATCTATTATTCCTATCTTTCACTCCCCTTCTATTTCCCCTTTCACACTGCCTTACTTTCTTTACTTCCTTCCAAAACAATTTCTTACTCTTCCTCCATTTCACACTCAGATTCCTCCCAAACTCTTCATCCACTTTCTTCTTACTCTCCTTCACCAGTCTCTTCACCTCCCTTCTCCTGCTCACATATACCTCTCTCTTCTTTCTCTCATCTTCTCCCCTACCTCTACTCGCTAACCATTCACTATATGCCTTCTTTTGTTCTACAGCTCGTTTCACCTCATCATTCCACCATGCTGTCCCTTGCACATCCTTGCATCTCCTCCTCACTCCACAAACCACCTCACACGCTGCGCCTATCTCTTCTGTGAATATCTTACATACGTTTTCCACCCCTTCCATGTGCTCTAGCTCATACCTTCCCAATCTTTCTTCCACTATGTTCTTATACTCTGCCATTGTCTCACTACAGTGCTCGTCAGAAGTATTCAGCGTTGTCCGCCGGGCGCGCAATACTTATGGCCCAAAAAGAATCACCCATTTTGGGGGGTAAGAATTGAGCCACAAGTTTGAGCTCCGAGCATGACGTCACGGTAGCCTGAGGCCTTCTGATGCGCTGGTTGGTTCCCGCCTCAGTCGCCCACGGGCTGCCTGAGAGAGAGGAACTCCGCCGAGTGTCCCTCTCAAATTGCGCCATTTTTTACCGAGTGTCCCGCAGTGTTTTGGCCTTCAAAACTTTGTTATGGCACCTACCCGTGAACTATCGAGTGAAATCATATCCCAGATCATTGCTCTAAAGGAGGCAGGCCACCAGACAAAGGAAATTAGTGAATTGGTTGGTGTGGCACGATCGACAGTGCGTCGTTGGTGTGCGCGGTTTCGGGAGGAAAACAGTGGTGAAGTTCCCACAAAGAAACCGAGGTCTGGTAGGCCTAGGAAAACTTCCCCAAGGTCTGTTAATGTTTTAAAACGTGCAGTGGAGTTTAATCCTTGTGTGAGTGCAAGGAAAATTAAGGAGAGCAACCCAGAAGTGTTTGGTGAGGTGTCAGTGAGAACAGTGTCTCGTAGGGTGCATGAGCTTGGTTACACAAGTCACAGGCCTGTGAAAAAGCCTCTTCTCTCTAGCAGCCAGAGAATTCGTAGGCTTGCCTTTGCTAATAAATATCTAAATTGGGGTGAGGAGCAATGGTTGTCAGTGTTGTGGTCTGATGAGGCAACGTTTAGTGTTACCTGTAACAGAGGAGCATGCAAAGGTAGTGACCCACTTGACCCACGGTATGTAAAAAGCACAGTTAAACATCCTGATTCACTCATGGTATGGGGTTGTTTTTCAGGGAAGGGTTTGGGGAAGCTTGTTGTACTTCCCAAGAACCTCAGAGTGAATCAGGATGTTTACCTGGAGCTTCTGTGTGATCATTTACCAGACTCCTTCGAGCTAACAGGTGCACGAGTGTTTCAGCAGGACGGTGCACCTGCTCACAAGGCCAAATCGGTCACCATTTGGCTTCGTGACTGCGAGGTATCATTCATGACAGACTGGCCAGGAAATAGCCCAGACCTCAACCCGATTGAAAACCTCTGGTACCTCGTAAAGAAGAGTCTCCAAGGGAAGGACGTGAGCTCTTTGCCTAAGCTGGAAGCCGCCATTCGTGACTCCTGGGACAAAATACCCCTCCAGCACCTCAGGAGCCTCGCCCTTTCACTTCCAAGACGTCTCAGCTCCGTGAAGAAACGTAAAGGCTACCCTACGAAGCACTAAAGGTAAATAAAATGCATTATTTATATGTTTTTTCAATGTTGAAAGGTTTGTTTCTCAGGAGGGACGCAGGGCGCCCCATACTTCTGACGAGCACTGTATCTTGCAAATTCTCCACTCTTCTCACAGGAGCTGTTTCCTCCTGTCTTCCCCTTTGTCTCCTCAACCATTTTCTTTGCAGCTTTACCTTGGCCGTCACTAAGTGATGGTCCGAGACTCCATTCCCCCACCCTCTCCAAACTCTTGCATCCAACACTTGTCTTCTCATTTGCTCATCCACACACACAGTCTATCACTTCCTTTCGTTCAACAAGTTCACCATCCGTCCTTCTCATTAGTCTCCATGTGTACAGGTGGATCATCTTATGCCGAAAGTAGGTGTTGGCTATTGCCAACCCCTTACCAGCACAGATGTCCACCAAAGCACTACCATTCCCATCTACTTCAGCTGGCACACCCCACTGACCAACCACTCCATCCACTCGTACATTCCCAACTATGCCATTCATGTCTCCAATCATAAACACTCTCTCGCTCCTCTCAAATTTGTCCATACATGCTTCTACTCTCACCCAAAACTCATCTTTCACTCTTGCCACACGGTCCTCTGTCGGAGCATGCACACATACAATCGTCCACGCTTGTATACCTACTTTCATCCTCACCCATACAACTCATGCACCCATTGTTCCATACCCTCTTATATTCTCCTTCCACTTCTTGCTTATCATCAGACATACTCCCTCTCTTGCCCTCTCATTCTCATTGACTCCCGCACATATACCTAAACCATATTCCCATTCTCTCCCCTTTTCACCTTTTCCATTTAGTTTCAGTCAATCCACATATATCCACTTTTGCATCCTCAAGCACCCGAACGATCTCTCTCTCTTTCACTTCATCATTCACTCCTCTCACATTCCAAGTTCCCACCCTCAGAATGTCCTTTGTCCATTCCTTAGTCGTCAACGTATGGTCCGTCCTGGTCCGAGGTGCTTTATCTGCGTGTTTAGTTAGTTCATTTTACGGGGTGGGGCACTAACCCACCACCAACCCTTTTAGTCGACTCGTACGACAAGCAGGGATACTGAAGGAGTACTCTTGAAACCCCCCTATCCCCAGGGGGTACAATTGTGAATAATAATTCATATTCTTTTAGCTTTAAAGTGACACACTGAGTGAACAGTAACAACTAATCAGCTAATCACTGGGTGGGATATTGTCCAAAATAAACAATGAATGCATCACTTCTATTCAAAGTTTTTCCATAATGATCAACATGGTCTGCATTTTTTTTAATCTTTAAAAGTGACAAAAATTGAGTGATATGTGTGACCAGTAATACTGTATAACAGCACCTACCAGCTGATCACTGGGCAGGCAAATTGCCTGCATATAAAGCCCAACCTGTAAACAAATCGATTACATCACCCCATTTCAAAATTTAGCTTACTATTAGTGACTGTTATCCTCAGTACGTTTTGTGTTGTTTATAAAGGCTCCAATATGCTTGCAAGCGTCAGCCTTGGTCACATGACGGCGGCTCTCCATGCTGCTCAATCTCTGGCGGCCTCCCTACTTAGTTCATTATCCCTGAGGTTGCACTCAATGACCTCGTCCCATGTCTTTTTTTTTGGTCTACCTCTCGCAACCCTACCCCTAAAGTCAACACTTCTCAGTATGATTTGCACATTACAATTCTTTTATCTGTCTGTAGCCAGATGCCATAATCCCATAACGGTGGCCATTTGTCTTTGAGTTAGCTGTTTTACAGGGAGGGGCAATAACCGCCCCACCCCAACCAACCTGGTGACATGTACAGAACATGTATGGGTTGGCTATATGGTTACCACCCAGCATTGTAAATGGTTTCCTGGTTTACAGGAAACCATTAGGCTTGTCACTCAATGTAAAGCCACCTGAAAAGGAGAGAAGAGTAATAAAAAGTGACAAGAAAAATAAGAGAAACAGGAAGAAAGGTGGGCAGACATAGCAAAAGAATGATAAAGATGAAGGAAGGAGTAAGCAGCACTACATCCAGTGAGTGGATGATGATTGCCATCACCTACCACCAACAATTCTTAATGTCAACATTTTCTGAGCTCTAAAGTGGCAAAAAATTAAATATATATGAACAGTAATATAAATGTACCAAGTACTCCAACAGCGGAATGCTTGGTGGGAGTTGGAGTTTGTGTGCTGTGACAATAAGATTTCAATAAGTTTTAAGCTTCCTATCTGCAAAATTTTAATGCAGCAGTATATGTACACCGCGGTGTTTTGGGGAGTTAAGAACTTCTGGCAGGTAGTGTTTGGACTCTGGTAGGGTTGAGTAGTTACAAATGAGTAACCCTGGCTGGCCACCTACCATCTCTCCTCTGATTCCATGTGCTGCTATTTCCAATTTACAACATTTTGAACAGTGACAGTTTTTCATTAATGTAATCCAACTGTAAGTCAAGGGTTGCCTGTATTACATATACATACATCATCTAACAAATAAAATAAATAAAAATAAAAATATTAATTCACATATCATTTGTACAATGCAATGAGTTGGGGGGGTAGTAGGTCCTTAATTTACATTATCCAAGCCTCTATACCAGGTATATTAATGTGCATCTTTTTGTTTAAAATAAGAATTACAGAAACATAACCTCCTTTTCTGACACATGTCCATCAGTGGTTTCCCATTATCATTCTCTCCTGGTACTCCATTATTATTACCCATTATATCACTCACAGGACCAGTGCCTACTCTACAATTCATATCGCCCATTACAATCACTTTATAACTCCTGGGCATTTCTTCTACTACTTCATCCAGCTCATCCCCAACCCTGCCTTTCTCTGTCTCACTCCTGATATCACACAGTGCATACACTACAATCACTGATACTTTAACCTTCTCAAACTTTAACTTCACATGCATAAATCTAGAGCTGACACATTTGTAATCTCTCATTCCACTCTGCCACACTTCATGCATCAACCAAGCAACTCCTTCCTTGCATCTTCCTCGCCCAGTCATGCCCGGCTTTACACACTTTACACTAAACAGTGCGGGAAAAAAAAAATGCAATAAATAGCTGCTAATAACTAAATGGTATGTAAGCAGAAGGTTACTACTTTATTTCAAGAACACTCACTGACCTTAATGGCCTGATAATAATCACCAAGGAGTGAGTGAAGTCGCAGGAGGCCGATGAGGGAGAAGTACCCCAGCATCTTATACAGCGGATGGCGGCCAAACTCTCCAGCTACACTATCAGGGTCTCCACCACTAGTGTAAACCTATGGGGATGAACCATTCACTTTGGCACAATGAGAACTGAAGACTAAGAAGAGGTGAGAGACTACATGTAAATTAATTAGGAGTTATCAGTTCATCATCATCATCTAATCCTGTGTTGTTCCAAGAGCAGTGGAGAAGCCTGAGGCTAGGCAAGTTGGTCCTAACATTTAAGATAAGAGTGACCAGCCTCTCTCATCCCTTGAGAGGAATTACGTGAGCATTAAACCCCAACCACCCCTTGGATATAAGCCTGCACAGGCCCAATCTGACTGGATCACCTTAATCACCCAATAAACCACCAGGCGCCATATTCTGGCTATATGGCTACCACCCAGCAGAGTAAATGGTTTCCTGATGTACAGGAAACCGTTTGGCTAGTCACTCAGTGTACAGTCACCCATAGACAGAAGGAAAAGGAAAAAATGAAGGAAAGAAAGACAGAAGAGGAAAGAAGAGAGGAAAAGGGCAGTCACCCGAGAGCAGCACTACATTGAGTGAGTGGATGGTGAGCAGCCCCAGTTACTGGAACTAAATATTCAGTGGCTTAATAACTCGAGTGTGGGCATCCATGAGGGACTCAGGGGTGCACAGCCTAAAGGACCAACAGAATATGTTGGTATGCAGGTTTACCATGCTGAAGCTCTTGGAGGGCTGCTGTGTTCATGTAATTTATATATTTTGTAATACTGACATTTTTGCGGATCTGATAAAATGTCTGAGAGGGTCCAATGGGTGACGGGAAAATAAGTTATGAGAAACCACAGTGTTGAAGTAATGGGTTGTCTGGCTGGTGATGAAACTGTACATAGGAAGTGATGAGTTATGCAAGGAATTCTCAGCCAATGCAAGGAGGCATCACAGTTGGTGTTAAGGTCGTTGCTTTCTATCCTGCTATTTAAGGCACTATCATGAGAGTTTTGAAGTGGGCTACCTGCTGGCTTTATATACTAATGGTTTACTTTTGATTGGTGAAAATGTGCAAGAGTTCAAAGAGAAATTTGAGATCTGGAGGGATGGGATGGAGGTTAAGAGAATGGTAAAATAAAGGCTATGGTCAGTTGGTGTGAACATGCCAATGTTGTGGAACAAGGAGTATGGCCTTGTATTGAGTAAAAATTGAGCTGGGAGGAATTTCAATCCATGTATAACATGTAACAGAAAGGTCCACAAGTCTTAGTGTGGTGTCAGCAGCTATATGAATGATTAGGATTTTTCAGTGTGGAAAATTTAGGAGTCTCTGGGCAGAAACATACTTCTCACATGTAGATGATAAAATATTATAGCTGTCAGACTTGCTTCACACACAACCAACATTGGCAGGTTCAGACAGTCAATATTCTCTAACACAACTCATTAAACTTATTCGCACAGGAATTTAAATTTCACATCTCCCACTCTATCTCTCTGAGTAACCAACTTTCATAATTTGGTACTGCTATTTGTAAGATTTTTGTTACAAAAATGCATTTGTGCAAATAGGCATGCTGTACAATGTTTACACAGCTGGCAAAATCTGCTCACTTTCAGGTACAGTATTTCCATCTTCCATTTGCTTACAGAGGGGACGCATACTGAAATCACATCAGTATCATTAAACATCTTTATTTTGGCTATAATCACATTGTGGGCAGCTGTATATCAATCTTGGGCACGTCCTACATACAGTATAAAGCCAGCAGACTCACCTCAAGCTGACGGTTGATGTTAGACTTGTCAACCAAACAGTGGAGGACATTGAGGACAGAGTGGACATTCCAGATTTTGGGTGATTCCTTCAGCATCTCTATCTCAGGTTCACTTTTTTTCCCCAGCTTAGATCTGAACTGGGAGAAGGACTGAAACTGGTAAATGAACTCATCAATGATTTCCCACAGCCACTGGTTAGGCAGCTCCATTGGCACTGGGGTCTCTGCACCTGCAATAATAAATACATGGTATCTCACTGCATGTACTCGAACATTAGTCATAGTGAAAAATATTAAACTGGTCACATACCGGTAGATACAATACAATAATACATGTACATTACTTCATTCCATGTCAAGCAATACAAATAAAAGCTGGAGTCTACATATTAGTAGCTACAGTATCTCAAATTCATCATCAACTGATTTTCCAATACTTCTATAGGTTAAGTAAAGTGAAAAAGTCTGTATACAAAACTCTGAAGTGGAAGGGAAGATATCACTAAAGTGCCCAGTGAAATGAACTGTCTATTCACTCAACTCTGAGGCCTTATACAGTACAGTCTTAAGGCCATACTATTCACTGGTATTCTGCATTTTAAAACTTACTCTTGCACCAATAACATAGTCATTCTGCTAAACTTTTGCCTCTGACTCAGCCATATTATAAAAAATTCTTACCTAATCATTTTTTTTGCATTCTGTCCAATTGTTTATACCAGTCTTTTTTTTTTTTTTTTTTTTTTCCCATCCCACAACACGGCTTCATCGTTTTCTTCCACAACAAAGCTTTCATATATGATACACTATCATACCACTGTTCACTCCTTCTACATTTATATAAAAGCAGAAATAGAGAAAAAAATTTCCTCCCTTACTTACTCAGTATATAGTTGAAGAGGTTGCAGTAATTGTAGTAGGACTCAAATCGCTGAGGTATAGTAGGGCCTCCTTGGACTCGAGCATAAATGTGCCGATAATAGAGCTCACGATACAATATGAGGAATATGTCATCACGGTCATCCTGCTCCACCAGCTTATTTCCATACAGGTCCTCCACATCAGGCCATGATTGTGTCTTGTAGTACTCTTCTGTCAGCCGGTTGAAGCTAGAAGGACCAGAAACACAAAACATAAAAATCCCTGGCAATGGAAAATCATATTCATAATTCTGAAGGTGCATTTGCACTTAAAAGAAACACATGTGGTATGTGTGGGCATCTATTATCTGCTCACTTTATGAAATGATTTGGCAATGAGAGACGAGCCTAATTTTTTTTTCCCCCTAAACCTGGAAACCATTCATTCTACTGGGTGGTAACTGTAAAGCCCAGTAAATATCTGGTGGTCTAGTGCGTTATGGTGCTCCAACCTAATATGGCCCATAAGGGTTTCCATTCAAGGAGTGGGTGGGGTTTTTTGCTCACATACTGCCACTTCAGTGGATGACTGGCCAGTCTCACCATAAATGTCTGAAACAGATAGCCTTGTTGTAAAGCCGTTTTCACAGTTATCCCTAAACTTTCAGGCCCAAACATGGGTTGGGCCTGAACCAAAAGCACCTTTGGATTTCACAGTTGCTCCGGATGGCTTTCAGGAGCTTAATAACATAGGGACTTCTGCCTGTGTTGATGCGATAGCGTTGGCAGTTCTGGGTGGTAAAAGCAAGAATGAAGTAAACTGACAGAAGAACAAGACACCTAACCCGGCACTTTCCATATGTTGAGAATATTTAGAAATTGGACTGTAATGAATGTGGTGAAAGGTATTGCTGGAAAATCAACTTCAAACAGTTCTTACTAATATATTCAAGAGTGAAGAAATTTGTAAGACGGCAGCAAAAATAACAAATAGGACACATCAACAGAATGCCGTGCTAACTAACAGCCTCACCACGTGCGTATGCTTGAAATCGAAAGTAAGCTGATGTTCGCGATGAATGCAAAGTACTGTAAAATGGGCTTAAATAAAAATAACTATGGAGAAGCAACTAACATATATTAACATCAAATGAGTGATGGTGTGGTTTATTAACGGGTATAGTATAGTACATAAACATGGTTTTTTCTAAACGGGATGTTAGCTATATCAACCTTTACATCGGGCATCAGATATTAGAATTTTTATGAAAATATGTATTAGACAACGATTCTTGTATTTCTTTTGGTTCCGTTTGTTGTGGAGCCTCCATCAGTCTGCAAAAGGCTAGTATTCGGATACGCAGCAGAAAGTCTCATAAAAGTACACAAACATATACATATTTTTTTAATAAAGGGTGTGTTATTTATCTCAGCAATATTACACTGGGTATCTAATACTGAAACATTAATGAAAATACGCAACATATAATTATTCTTTTATTACTTTTGGGACTGTCTGTTGGGGAGGCTCCAGGCTCCCCAAGAATGTTCCAGTAATTTGTTCGAGACGTCCCGAATGCTGTCCCCATTTGAGGCCTTGGACGGCTGGTTGGGGGTGACTGTGAAAAAGAAAACATGTGTTCGAAGGTGAGCAGGCTGTTGGGGACTGCATTGGGGACGACTGCAAAAATGGTCCTTCGACCCCTATGCTAAGGACAGGGCAATAAATGATTGGAAATACAGACAGTTAAAAGAGTGGCGATGTGTTTGTGGTCACCCCCTACGGGATTAAGGCATGTGGCTATAGACAGATAGTCATCATCATCATCCAGACCTCCTTACCCACCCTAGGCCAGGATGTGGAGATAGGTAGAAAAGAAAAACATACTAGTTCACCAAATAAACAGTACTGTATATATATAGGCTACAGTATACATATATATATATATATATATATATACAGTAACCCCTCCAATATCCGGATCAATAGAGCCATAGGCAGGTCCGGATAGTGGTCCTGTCCGGATATTGGGCCCCAGCTTATGGACTAGTACTTACGGACCCTAACTCTGAAAAACACCTACACAACTCCCTCTGGACATGCATAGCACCTATTTAAGACCCAAATCACACCAATAAGGGACATAAAAGACTGAAATAAATGCAAAAGAACCATAAAATGAGGTTTTAGAGGTGAGTTTATACAATATTAAACATTCTGGGTACTTACAAGTCCCTTGGTCTTGGACTGGTTTGAACCGCCAGTTTGCAGTCCACAGTTAATCCTCTGCACTCTAAATTCTAATTTCTTAACACTGCACAACACTGTAAATTCCTGTGTGTTCTAGTGGCAAGGTATTGCAGTTTATTCACTGTTTATTCACAAAAAACAAGCACCTGTGGCTTGCACTGTTATGAGTATCTGCTCTCCATCGGAGTTAAGCTGTGACTGTTGATGTTGGTGGGGTAACAGAGTTGCCAGATCGCAACAGCCACATTACCAATCTCCTCAACTTTCATTGTCAAATATAACTTTTCATTACCAAATTCGTAAAGCTAGCATATATTCTTCACTAATTATATATACAAGTGGAAATACATGTAATCACTCTCCTTATAACTAACACCATGTTGATTATTTTCACACTATGTAGGGTAGCAGATTAATCAGAGAGAGCAAACAATCCACCATCTCCATCCTGTGTATCCTCATACATGTGAAAAATCCATTTGGTAATGCATTATTCTAATGCATTACCAAACGAATTTTTCATTACCAAATTGGCCCACACTTGGTAATGAAAAATACCAAATGGCAACCTGACAGGGGAGGGGGGAGTGGGAAGAGAGGAAGGGGTGAAGGGACCATGATGTAACAGCTGTTTGGCGCCAGGCGGGAATTTCAAATTATGGGAAGGAAAAAAGTCAGATTTTTTTCGAATTTTTTGCAGTTTTTGGCCCATTTTGGGAATATTGGATCCCAGGAGGATTATGTCCGGTTAGTGGGGATGTTCGGATATTGGGCGTTCGGATATTAGAGGGATTACTGTATATATATATACACACACTCAATCCTCGTAAATTGCATGTTCATAAATCATGGATTCGTAAATCACGGCTAGGTGGCCATCAGACTGCCGGCAACCTAAAATCACTGTTGTATCACGAGAATCGTGGACCTAGGTACCCAAGTGGGCCTTTTCCGAAGAGAACCGTAAACTGCGGCATGCAAACTGAAAATTGCCTGTGGAGTCACGTGGAGAGACAGGCTGACGAATGAGGATATAAAGGAGCGTTGTGGTGTGGATGTGGATGTGATAGGAAGCGTTATGAGGAACACACTGAGGTGGTTTGGCCATGTGGAGAGGATGGAGGGTGAAAGACTGACGAAGAGAGTGTATGTGAGTGAGGTGGAGGGGGAAGAGGGAGGGGGAGGCCGAGGATGAGATGAAGGGATGGGGTGGAGAGGTATATGAGAGAGAGGGGTGTGAGTTGGGAGCAGGGCAGTGAAATGGCGGGGGACAGGGCGACTTGGAGGCGATTTGTTTGTGGCCATCCCAAACGGGATTGAGGCGTCTGGCAATAGATAGATAGATAGATAGATAACCAATAACCGCGCATCCCTGGTGGCATATGTGCATACTAATGCCACCATGTTGTTGTTGTTGTTCTTGTCCCGTCAGTCCGCACACTACAGACCGTCGCCGTGGAGTATGAGAGTTACCTGCCTTTTTTGTACAACTTCCCCCCACCTCCTACCTGCCATGACCCCTCCCGACCTCACGATGAAGTGCTCTAAGCAGTATGGCATCAAGAAGCTGCCGCAGTTGTTGTACAGTAAACATTTGGAGCTCATTTGTCGTGTTGAGAGGGGTGAGAAGTTTTCAAAGCTGGTGAAAGAGTTTGGGAAGAACAAGTGCTGAGAGGTTTTAAGTTCTTCCCAACACCACCCCACTCCATTCACTTAAGCAATTTCATCATAGGATTAAGGTGAGATCCCTTAACGTGGCTTATTTCTATTTAATACATGCACTGAATATTCCCATATTTGTATTTTTGTGTTTGATGGTGCCTAGATGGGTGTAGGTAGGGTGCTGTGGGGGCGGGTTGGCCAAAGTCCAGACCCAAATTAATTTTTCACATAAGAGTTATTATTCATAAATCACGGAATTCGTAAATCACGGCAGTGGTCCAGACCCAAATTGCCGCGATTTACGAGGATTGAGTGTATGAAATGAAAAACATGAAGAAAAACATACTAGTCCAGAATACAGTAATCCCTCTAATATCCAAACATCCTCACTAACCGGACATAATTGTCCCGGATCCATTATTCCCAAAATGGTCCGGGGGGGGATCCCGCCTGTAATTTGAACTTGGCGCACGGGGCGCGGGACAGCTTTGTTGTGGCGCGTCATTCCTCCGACGTCCACTAGAGCGCCCCTGCATCCTCCCCACTTTCCGCCTGTCTCTCGTCACAAGTGAACGATCGTCGTCATGGCTGCCCACGTGCCCGCTTTTGTGGTGGTGCCTTACCTGCTGCAGGCACTCCTGCTGCTCTCGTGCCTCTCCTTCGTGTGTTTGATGATGGCCCCGCCACCTGAGAAGAGGAAGAGAGTGGTGTTGATTCTGGAGAAGAAATGGGAGATATTGGAGAAAGTAGATGCGGAGTGGTTTTCTTCCCGCATCCTCCGCGAGTTCAACCTGGCCCGATCTACTTTGTTTGATATTAAGAGATCCCGAGACAAACTCATGCAGTACACAGCTGACTTCTCGTCGAGAAGCAAACGCAATGTAGAGAGGAAGGTGATGTTTACTCCCAAGTTTGCTGAAGTCGACCGCTCCATGTTGATTTGGTATTGACAGCAACGTGCTGCTGGTGTGATGGTAAGTGATACGGAGCTGAAGGCTACTGCTGAGAAGTTCACCAGACTTCACAACGCCCTAACTTCAAGGCATCTGAGGGTTGGCTCTTCGCGTTTAAGTTACGGCATAGCCTTACCAACTGTAAGGCTCATGGCGAAGCTTTGGACGCTAACGAGGATGGAGTTGACGAGTTTCGGCACAAGGTGAAGGGCTTGATCAACAGGGAGGGCCTCACTCTTGGTCAAGTCTACAACGCTGATGAAACTGGTTTATTCTATCGCTCTTTGCCAACAAACACTTTAGCCGAGGAGACGAAGAAGCGTGTACCTGGCCGCAAGCTCTCCAAGGAATGGATATCTGCTTTGTGTTGTGCCAATGCTAACGGCATGCACAGGCTTAAGCCAGTTATTGTTGGCCGCGCAAAAGCAGCCTCAGTGTCTTCATGGAGTGATAGATGTCCTTCCTGTCGTCTGGTACCATTCTTTGAAGGCATGGTTTACAGCCCAGATCTTCAAAGACTGGATCCACCGCCATTTCGTCAAGGAGGTAATACAATACCAGTCCTTCCTGTCGTCTGGTACCATTCTTTGAAGGCATGGTTTACAGCCCAGATCTTCAAAGACTGGATCCACCGCCATTTCGTCAAGGAGGTAATACAATACCAGTCCTTCCTGTCGTCTGGTAC
Organism: Coenobita brevimanus; assembly: GCF_032717465.1. NCBI lineage: Eukaryota > Metazoa > Arthropoda > Malacostraca > Decapoda > Coenobitidae > Coenobita > Coenobita brevimanus. The sequence goes on from NC_137000.1 coordinate 26,112,254, forward strand.
CATTCTTTGAAGGCATGGTTTACAGCCCAGATCTTCAAAGACTGGATCCACCGCCATTTCGTCAAGGAGGTAATACATTACCAGATGGAGAAACTGGGAATCCCACGCGACCAGGTAAAGGCCCTCCTTCTCCTCGACAATGCACCTGCCCACCCGTGCGACAAGGACTTGGTGGCTGAGAATGGCCGCATTAGGTGCGTGTTTCTGCCACCTAATACGACTGCTCTCATCCAACCAATGGACCAAGGAGTGATCGTGGCAACGAAGAGGCTGTACCAAAGGAAGTTCCTGGACGAGGTGATGGTTGTTCTCGAGGACAAGGACGAGCACAGGGAGGGACGGGACATGCGGGGCCAGCGGACTTTGGAAAACCTTCGCCGCTACAACATCAAGTCTGCAATCTACAACTGGGCCAGTGCATGGAAGGAAATCCCTGTCAAGACTCTAGAAAATGGTTGGTCTCGTCTGCTTCTCGGAACGGATGTGTTTTGACGTGGATGACTTCCATGCACATGTACATACGCATGGCGATGATGATGATGTGGACGATGTGCGTGAATGGTTGGATGACGATGAGGGCGATCCTGGGTATCAGACCCTGTCTGATATCGAGATCGCATCTTCAGTTGCAGGTGTCAGTACCCAGCTTGAAGATTCTGACGAGGACGGCGACGATGATGCGGACTCCTCTCGGCATGACACAACTCCAGCCATCCCCAAGCTGAGCGCACTCCGGGAACACCTAGAGTTTGTTCTGGACTACATGGAACACCCGGACTGCGACAGGGAGATGGGGCCCTTGGGACTTGCAGAGGAAGTGCGTGCTTTCAGGTAGCGCATCATTAATCGTCAGAATTGTCATTCCTTGCGTCAATCAACGATTGACAGTTTTTTCAGGCCCATGACCCCTGCTGTGCCCAGCCCTGGCTCCACTCCGTTGCCTCCCCAAGACAGGCCCTCATGCTCCGAGCCACAGCACAGCACATCAGCCACGGTGGAGTCACCGCTCGACATGAGTTTGTGTCTGTCTTCAGAGTCGTCTGCAGTGGGTACGCCATCACCACGACCCAGCAACGCACCCCTTGGTCACCTGCCAGCGATACTCTCGGACTCTGACAGTGAATAGACGTAAAGAACTTCTCCACTAGACCACACGGGAATTTACAGTATTGTGCAGTGAAAAAAAACAGTGCATTGAGTTAAGGATTTACAGTTGTGAGTGAAAAGACAAACAATTATTCGACTAAATTTAACGTAAATAGGCTTGTGTGTTTTTGCTTTAGAAAATGGTTATAAGAGTGGAAAGACTTAAAGTTCAGAGTGCAACACTTATTAAGTTACAATGGAGCATAAGCTAGACAAGATTGCGCACTGTGAAGAGAATGGACTTCTGAGTGCGAATGACTAAGTTCAGTGCAAGACTTCATGAACAATGTACTGCAAGTGCTTCAAGAAATCCTTCTTACTGTCAGAGTCTGAGAGGAGGCGGTTATTCATCGAGATGGCCATGGACTTGCTGTAAGTAGGCAGAATGTTTCATACTGTTCTCTACTGTATTTTCCATACTATACTTACCTCAAACACCTCATTTAACTCTTTTATGTCCTTTATTGGTGTGAATATGGTGTGTCTTAAGTGCTATGCATGTGCAGTAGGGAGGTGTTTTTCTGAGTTAGGCTAGGTTAGGGTCCATAACTACCAGACCAGGAGCCAGGGACCTGTAAGTACCCAAAATGTTGAATATTGTATGAACCTACCTCAAAAACCTCATTTTATGCTTCTTTTATATTTATTTCAGTCTTTTATGTGCCTTTTTGGTGTGATTTGGGTCTTAAATAGGTGCTATGCATGTCCAGAGGGAGTTGTATAGGTGTTTTTCTGAGTTAGGGTCCATAAGTACAAGTCCAGAAGCTGGGGCCCAATATCCAGACAGGACCACTATCCGGACCTGGCTAAGGCTCTATTACGTCGGATATTGGAGGGATTACTGTATATACCGGTATATATATATATATATATATATATATATATATATATATCCATCCATCCATCATCCAATCCTACATTGCCCCATGAGGAGCGTAGGAGCCCGGGGCTAGGCAGTTGGTCTCGACATTTGAGATGAGAGTGACCAGCCTCACTCATCCTTGAGTGGCATTACAAGAGCAATCAACCCCAACCATCCCTTGGATATAAACCTTCACTGGCTCAATCCAACTGGAGCACAATAATTACCCACTAAACCACCAGGTGCCAAAATCTGGTTATATGGTTACCACCCGGCACAATAAATCACTGGCTTGTCACTCGATGCAGTCACCCACAGGCGGAAGGAAGAGGAAAGAATGAAGGAGAGAAAGACAGAAAAGGAAGTGTAAAGTCACCTGTAGGCAGAAGGACAAGGAAAGAATGAAGGAAAGGCAGAAGAGGATGGAAGAAGAAGAAGGATGGAGGAGAGGAAAGGGCAGACACCCGAGAGCAGCACAGCATCAAGTGAATGGATGGTAAGTGCCCCCACCTACCAACAAAAATACTGTTTATAAATAAATAAATAAATAAATAAAGGACCATGAGCTATTATCAATACACTGCAAAATTTTAAAACTTACTCCACATAGAGGGATGGAATATCGTAAACATTACCATCCCTAATAGCATCTCTGAAGTAGGTGATGTACTTCTTCACTTCCTCCGGGATGGAGTAGGTTGGGTAATGACCACGGTCGCCAAACTCACCCCCTTCTCTCACTGTGTAATGGTAATTCTCAGCATCCTCAAGGGGGTAGCTGTCATACTGGAATCATAAAATCATTGCTTTAACCTCTTCATCCTGAGATTTTTTTTTTTAAATTCTAGTTAATGCTACATTATTTTATTTAGTATGAGGTAATCCTTTGGTGTAAAGGCCGGTTCACATAAGCTACATCACGGCTGATTTTTTCATCGATTTGTGGGAAAAAAATGCCAATTTCAGAATTTCTCCTGGAAAGGTGTTCACACGTACAGGGACTGCAGAGACAGGAACGCGGTAACGGTGTTTACAAACAAAGATGGACCACGTACCCGTACTAGGTGTGCAGCTCTTGCTTTTGCACTTTGCCTACTTCAAGAAAAGCCCTCACAGCCGCAGTTTAGCTCGTGTGAACAGACCTTTACTGTCACTCAGCTTTCCGGTGGCTTCAAGGGCTGTATGCACAGATTTTCTTAAGCATAAAATCATGTATAAGATTCCTTGTGTATACCTTTAACTCATACTTAAATAATCATACTTTTACACTCATCCTCATACCAGATACAGTACACCCAAACTGGAATGAACATCAAAGTAAGATAATAGTAGTAGTAGTAGCAGCAGTAATGTAAACACACAAGATGTCGTATTCATCTTCTTTCCCAGAGCTTTGTGTTGTTCGCTGCTTCCATTTAAATTGGCCCGGCCTCATTCTACCGATTCCGGGAAAAAAAAAATTGACATGTCAGTCTTTCTATGCCGGCAAAGAAAGCGGCCGGAATTTCTACTGGGGAGCAAATTCCGGAAAAACGGCCACGATTTTGCTCATGTGAACTGCCCTTAGGGAATTCTAAATAACTGCCAAAAAATGTTTTAGGCAAAAGATACCATGTACTGTATAATAAATCCTCATGAACCTTCATGTAATGTCAAGGCTAAGTCTGAAGAAAGCCCAGGTTATGAATAACTGAAGCAGTTCCCTTGAAAAGGTCAGGTCCCATCAGGCTTGGTTTGTGTGATGCCCATAAATGATAGATGTAATAGTAATAGTAATATATCGCCCTCCTTCTAACAGTGATGCTGATAACCAAGCACTACTAAATTTCTTACTAGACTTCTGTCCATCCAAAGAGGTTCTAATTGTTGGGGACTTTAACTTACCCCTTATCAACTGGAAATCAAGCACAGCACTGGCTATGAAATATCCTCCTCTCCATCAGTCATTCCTGGACTGTTTTGCATGTCTGGGTCTGCACCAGTGGGTAACTATGCCCACATATCTAAGCTCAGGCACCACTCTAGATCTTGTCTTCACATCCGAGAATGATAGAGTTGGAGAAATTGAGGTAGCGAGTCCCCTGCCCAGCTGTGGACACTGCCCTGTGCTAATACAATATTATTTCCAGGCTGCTGTGGTGACAGATAGCTATTTGCACACCAAGCGCTCCTGGCATAAAGCCAAATACAACAAAATAAATAATCATCTGCGTGAAATAGACTGGCATTTTGAATTCCAAAGCCTGTCAATTGATGCCATGTATGACAGATTGCAGTCCATCCTTAGCCCACTAATTGACCAGTATGTGCCAAATATGCCTAGCACACCTCCCTCACCTCCCAGATCACCACCCAAGGCCTTAAAAACCATCGCAGGAAAGCCTGGGAAACATACAAACACTCCAGGAATGTTTATGGAAGACTATCTCCTGAGGCTTCCCGAGCTCTGTCACACTACGACTCTCTCAACGACACCTTTCGTAACCACTTTACACACATGCAAATCAATCACGAAATGTCACTGATTAGAAAACTACAGGTCTCCTCAAAACCTTTTCACCAGTACATCAGAAATAAGAAAGTAGGTGTACCCTCAGTAGGCCCCATAAGATTGGACAATGGTGTGTTAACATCAGACTGTACTCAGATGGCAGAAACTTTTGCTACACATTTTTGTACAGTTTACTCAACTCATGCTCCTCACGCTCCCTTCCCTCACCAAACTTTTGAGGGTATCCTCGACACAGTGACCCTATCCTTGCAAGAAGTGAGAAATAAGCTCGCAGCACTGGACCCGAACACCAGTATGGGACCTGATGGCCTCCACCCCAGTCTTCTGAAATATTGCCAAGCCTTAGCATTACCCTTGTTTTTGATATTTCAAAAGTCTGTCACCATTGGTAAATTGCCACATGATTGGAAAAAATCCATTATCATTCCTATATTCAAGAAAGGCTCTCGACACAAACCTCTTAACTATAGGCCTATTAGCCTAACCTCTGTCTGCTGCAAAACCCTGGAAAGATTCATTACAGAGGCATTATACAACTACCTTGACACTAATGGAGTGCTGTCAAATGAGCAGTATGGATTCAGACAGGGTAGAACGGTAGATGACCAACTGTTACTCGTGTATAATGATGTTACGTCGTGGATGGATACTGGATACGTTGTGAATGTTGTCTTGTTTGACTTTAGCAAAGCCTTTGACATCGTCAACCATTCGATACTCACTGACAAGCTGAGGCTACTTGGGGTCAGTGGTTCCTTGCTAACTTGGATCTCTGACTTCCTGTCCGGCCGCACCATGCAAGTGTCTGTGTCTGGCTGCGCCAGTTCCTCAAGGAATGTTCTCAGTGGAGTTCCCCAGGGATCGGTTCTAGGCCCCTTGCTATTTCTGGTATATATAAACTTTCTACCCGCATACATACGCTCCAAATGTAAATTCTTTGCTGATGACATGAAGATTTACCTTAAGTTGCGCCAAAACACCTGTTCCACATTAGCTGCAGACATAAGTACATGCCAGAAGGACATTGATATGGTCTACAATGTCGCTGAGTCCTGGGGTTTACGTTTTAATCTTGACAAGTGTACTGTTCTGCGATGTCAGAGAGGTCCAGTAGACTGGAATTCTATTGGCGCACTTCAGTACTATCACATGAACAACACCAGGCTCTCCGTAGAAACTACACACAAAGACCTAGGTATCTTGGTTGACAGTTCACTAAAATTTCATTCGCACATAAGAAATACGGTAAAAAAGGCAGCAGGCCTGTCAAATAATTTACTTAGGTCCACCCTCTGTCGAGACCGAGATTTTATGTTGACTTTATACAAATCCCACATCAGACCCATCATGGAGTTTGGCTCCACTGTATGGAACACAGGCTACCACGGAGATCAGAGGCTCCTGGAGTCTGTACAGCGCAGATGGACTAAGCAAATCAATGGCCTGTCTGAACTCAGCTATGCTGACCGTCTGAAAAACCTGGGCCTGTATTCTGTAAAAGGGAGACTGATCAGAGCTGACCTCATTAAATGCTGGAAAATCTTCCATCGCCAGTCCCCAATTGCACCGCCTGAGCTCTTTTCTCTTCCTTCATTAACTCACACCAGGGGCCATAGATTCAAGGTGGCCAAGTCCCGCACTTCAGTTGAGTGTAGACGCAGGTTTTTCAGCATCAGATGTATAGACCTCTGGAACTCTCTTTCAGATGATGCTGTTAGTGCTGACTCAGTTGCATCATTTAAAAAGTCCCTCCACTCACAACTAGGTCACATCCTGTTCGACTATATAGAATAACTACGACTCTTAATTCGAAGTCCTTCAAGTAGTGCAACTACCGTGCATATGGCACAAAACTCAGCCTCTAATCACTAGTCTATTCTGATGATGATGTATATAGGAAACGAGGCTGGCGTGCCAGCAGGTATGGGCTGCCCTACTTCTTGTAATGCAGATTCCTACCGAGCCATACTGTTAATTGTAGTGGGGTAGCCAACCAGGTGAGTAAACCAGGTGAGGTAGATGAGTTTGTTATAATAAAGGCAGAACTTGCATGCCCATTTGGTAAATAATTACCATTTTCATTATGGTACAACTTTCACATTCCCTCTAACTTAATGAGAAAAAAAAAAGGTTGCTAAAGAATCCTGACAAAACCTACGGTAAAATATTCCTCTTCAGCCAACCATTCACTACCACCTGGATACCTCCGCTTCTGAGCTAAAATATGCGTACCTTTCACATTATACTTCCAGTATCTGAACATCTTCCAGCACTCTACCAAGTCAAGATAACAAAACATACATCATATTCAAAAGACCATTTAACATCAAAGAGCACCGTCTTCACCTACCACGACTTTTACGGGATGACCAGCTAATCATAGTGAAATCATATATTAATCTTATCAAAAATAAAAGCAACAAAGCTTATCAACCTAGTACTAACCTCATCTACAAATTCGTTATACATTTCTAAAGGCCTTTCTCGCAACGTAACAGTGAACAGATGGACAGTCCCAATGCGGTGTTGACGTCCCGTGAGTGCAGAAAGGCAACCCGCCCCTGTGATTGGTGCATAACCTGTGGCAAGAAAAATACTCCCCTCCTATTCGTCCACATTTGCGTTCGATTAACTTAGAAAAATATCTTCATTTGAGAGTAGGTAGTATAACTCATATTAAAGCCCATTCAGTATGCAATAGAATAATTCTGTATGTAGTTCTGGCCAAAATATAGGAGGATGTGGCTGGATGCAAATTATGGATTTCTGAAAATGCCAAATGCACTGCGTTACCGAAAAGCCTTGGATAATTTGCATTCCATTCAAAGGAGTCCTACTAGGTAATGGAGTGTGGAATTTTATCTCAAACCACATAACTTTATTCTTGTGGAATGTCCACTATGTTGAGCTGCTCCGAAATACTGTACTCTTGATATACATTCCCAGTGCGGAAACTCAACATAGGAACAAATTACACTGATGATCAAAAGAGGGCGAGAATAGGTACTATACAGTAGATAACACTCAAATTATGATTAAAGGACGAGAATAGGTACTCTACTGTACGGTAGATAACACTCAAATTACTAAATGTCACTACAGTAGTGCAGTGTTCATTAGGCTACTGTATCATAAACATTAAGGTGGCAAACATATTAATTTCCAAATGAGTTGGATGTAGGTTTAGGAATTTACCCATAAGCTAAATTATCATTAAGTACAGTGGATGTTAGTCATATAAATTCAAAACTTTTTGTATCTACCCTCCAAGAAATCATCATATGCAGTTTCCCAGTCCTGTGTACCATCATCTGGTTGCATTCTTCTCACAGGGGCCTTGACTTTGCCTTTCGGTCTCTTCTCAGTTCCTTTCCATCTTCCTGGCGCTTACATCATAAGTGGATACCCTTCCATCATGGCATCAAGGAGAACGAGATTGCTGACTTGGCAGAAGAGTCAGTACTCGGCTTGGGTAATCTCACCTCTTCCCCAGACCTGGAGGTGCTTCAGAAGGTTTTAAAGGAGCATATAGGGTCTTATGGGAAGTAAAGCTCAAGACAGGTCTTCCCAGCATGCACTTTGGTATGCTTTTGGATATGTTTGGGGTCCACTTCTGTGGTCATCATCCTCAGGGATCTTTGGATGCTGCTGGTACTAGACTTTGGGTTGAATACACAGAACTGAAAAAGGCATTTTTTCAGGGTCTGGTAGATGCCCTATGATGTCTGTAATGTTGTGTACTGTACACAAGGAAACAGTCAACCACTAATAGGTTAGATGAATTATGTATGGAGAAGCACATGAAAAGTTATTAAAAAAAAAAAAATAGTCTGTAGATTGGCTTTTTGGCAGGTATGTCAAGTGCATCCATAAAGAAAATACCCATAATGTGCAAATGGTTAGGCCTGTGAGCTAGAGCCAGGATTCGAGGGGCTTGAGTGGTACCATACATGATTGAATGTCTGAGCCATATCTTTGGGCATACTTTTGATAGATCTCCCCCATTTGTATTGCTCCTTCCAGGTTTCTGAATCATGGTTTGCTTCCTCTGTATGTAGTTTTTCTTTTTCGCTTCAGTTTCTTGATTTAAGATTACCCATCCCATTTTCTAGTGGAAGATGCGATGATGATGAAAATATCTGCTGTACTGTATTTCAGGAATTGTGATGGGTGAATCAGAGGGAACAGTTGGTGGACGTTGGTGGGAGGATGAAGGTTGGTGGTGGAAGCAACTGTCCCCACGGCACTTGGAGCATCGACCCCGCTTGCCCACCGCCATTACCCTCCACCGTCTTGTACCCAGATCAACCCACCACAGAACAGTACAGAAAGCATCAGTCACTCATTTCAAAGTGAGTGACAGTATAGAAGTGTCAGAGCTTTTAAAACGTACTACTGTAACGTACAGCACTTGAATGATATTTTGAGATAGAGAGCTTGGGATAGGATGGGAGCGAGTCATTGAAAATGTACCTTACTTGTACCGTCCTAGTTGTACTGGTACCACCACATGAAGGCATTTAGGCTATGACCTTTGTGGTTCTGGAAAAGTAAATATCAAGGTGAACTGGGAGGGAATGTGGAAGATATTACTGTACATACAGTACATATAGTTTTCCTTAGCCTAGCAAACTGTTTATAGTAGACACTCTGATCCAAAACAGCAGTGATAAGGAACGGAGAAGTGAGCATGGAAGAGAAAGTCATTACATGACAGTACGGTACCGGTATTGTGATACCAACTCTAACGTGTGGAAGTGCCTTGGCTTTGTTGGAAGGGCACATGTCTAGAGTGAGAGCAGTGGAAATGAATTATTTTAGAGGAGCATGTGGAGTTACATGGAGAGACAGGTTCACAAATAAGGAAGTGAAGGTGTACTGTGGTGTGGATGTGATAGAAAGCATTAGGAGAAATACATTGAGGTAGTTTGGCCATGTGGAGAGGATAGAGGGTGAGAGACTAATGAGAAGAGTGTACGCGAGTGAGGTGGAGTGGGGGAGAGGGAGGAGGGAGCCGAGGATGAGATGGAAGGATGGAGTGGAGAGGCATATTAGAGAGGGGGATGTGATCTAGGAGCAAGGCAGTGAAGTATCATTGGACAGGACGACATAGAGACGGTTTGTTTGTGGCCACCCTTTACGGGATTGAGGCATCTGGCAATAGATAGATAGACTTTAGTTTCTAAATTACTTTTTCCGAATGATATGGGTTGTTGACACCTCTCCGCACAGTCAGGGCAGTATGTTTTGTGGACATGTATAAGAAATGATAATAGATTACTAATGCTAGGTACAGTGCTTCACAATAGCATATTTACTGTTTATGGTACAATAGGCTATTTTATTTCTGTTCGTACTTTTTTCATAGTTATCACTGTGGTTCAGCCAGCAAACCTTTTCCATTTTCCATAAAGTCTTTGAACGTAAAACTTTCTGATTTGAGAGTTTGTAGTATACTGTGTTGGCTGGTAACAATAGAACCAGCAAATGGACACTGGTATAAGGCACTTCAACATAATTTGACCAGTGGGGTTATTGCTTGCAAAATGCAATGTGAGGGACCGGCCACTCTTGCCATAAATATCTGAACTGGGTAGCCTAGGCCTGTGTTCCAATGTTCCTAATGGGACAGGAAAGAATTGCTTGATGGATAAATTGTGTGGCTTGAATGAAAGGCAATGATAGACTACGTGTGTGTGGATGAACGAATGAGAAGATAAGTGTTGGATGCAAGAGTGTGGAGTTGGTGGGGGAATGGAGTCTCGGACCATCACTTAGTGATGGCCAAGGTAGAGCTGCAAAGAAAGTGGTTGAGGAGACAAAGGGGAAGACAGGAGGAAGCAGCTCCTGTGAGAGGAGTGGAGAAATTGCAAGATAGTGAGAAAATGACAGAGTATAAGAGCATAGTGGAAGAAAGATTGGGAAGGTATGAGCTAGAGCAGATGGAAGGGGTGGAAGACGTATGTAAGATATTCACGGAAGAGATAGGCGCAGCATGTGAGGCGGTTTGTGGAGTGAGGAGGAGATGCAAATGTGTGCAAGGGACAGCATGGTGGAATGAGGTGAAACGAGCTGTGGAACAAAAGAAGGCATATAGTGAATGGTTAGCGTGTAGAGGTGGGGGACAAGATGAGAGAGAGAAGAGAGAGGTATATGTGAGCAGGAGATGGGAGGTTAAGAGACTGGTGAAGGAGAGTAAGAAGAAAGTGGATGAAGAGTTTGGGAGGAATCTGAGTGTGAAATTGAGGGAGAGTAAGAAATTGTTTTGGAAGGAGGTAAAGAAAGTAAGGCAGTGTGAAAGGGGAAATAGTAGGGGAGTGAAAGATAGGAATAATAGATTGTTAGTGGAGAAGAGAGAGAAATTGAGGAGATGGAAAGAGCACTTTGAGGATTTGTTGAATGTAGAGAGTGAGAGCAGCGCGAGTATAAGTGGTTAGGGAATGGCTGGGAGAAGAAGAGATGAGAGGAGGGAGGAAGAGATCAGTAGGGCAGAAGTAGTGGAAGTGATGAAGAAGATTAAGTTGGGAAAGGCCCCAGGAATTGATGGAGTGTGTGGTGAAATGGGGGTGAGATTGTTGTGGAGTGGATATGGAAGTTGTTTAGATTGGCTTGGGAAGAGGGAAGGGTTCCAGAGGACTGGAAATCAGGTATAATTGTTCCTTTATACAAAGGAAAAGGGGAGAGAGAAGTATGTGGTAACCATAGGGGTATTTGCCTTCTTAGTGTGACTGGTAAAATATGTGGTAGAATACTCATTGGTAGGGTTAGGCATATGACAGAGGAGCTAGTTTGAGAAGAACAAGGGGTATTTAGGAAGGGAAAAGGGTGTGTAGATCAGATATTTGTTCTAAGATGTTTAGTGGAGAAGTATCTAGAGAAGGGAAGGAAAGTGTATGCTGCATTCATGGACTTGGAGAAAGCTTCTGACAGAATAGATAGGCAAGGTATGTGGAAGGTATTAAGAATATATGGAGTGGAGGGGAAATTGTTGAGTGCTGTGAAGAGTATGTACGAGAGAGCTAGGGCTATGGTGTGAGTGGATGGTGAGCTGAGTGAGTTCTTTGATCTCAGTGTGGGACTGATACAGGGTTGTGTGATGTCTCCATGGCTGTTTAATATATACATGGATGGGGTTGTAAAGGAGGTGCAAGGTAGGGCAGTGGATGTGGGAGTGGCTCTAATGAATGAAGGTAAGATTTGGAAGATTCCGGTGTTGCTGTTTGCTGATGATACAGTATTGTTGAGTGAAGATGAATGGGAGTTGCAAGGTTTTGTGAATGAATTTGGGACAGTGTGTAGGAGGAGGAATCTGAAAGTTAATGTAAACAAAAGTAAAGTTATGGTGTTTGAGAGGAATGAAGTTACAGAGTGTGCAGTGAGGTTGGATGGTGAGGATATGGAGAATGTGAGTGCATTCAAGTACTTGGGTAGTGTGATGAGTAAGGATGGAACTTTGGGGGATGAAGTGCGTGAAAGGGTACAGCAGGGAAGGAAGGTTGATGGTACACTGAATGCAGTGATGAGAAATAGGGAGGTGAGTATGGAAGTTAAGAAGTCACTGTATGATAGTATTGTGATCCCTACCCTGACGTATGGAAGCGAGGCGTGAACCTTCCAAGAGGGGAACAAGTCAAGGGTGAGAGCAATGGAAATGAGTTACTTGAGAGGAGCATGTGGAGTGACGTGGAGGGACAGGTTGACGAATGAAGAAGTGAAGGAACATTGTGGGATGGATGTGGATGTGGTTGAGAAGATTAGGAGAAATACACTGAGGTGGTTTGGACATGTGAAGAGAATGGAGAATGAAAGACTGACTAAGAGGGTGTATGTAGGTGAGGTGGAGGGAGGGAGAGGGAAGGGTAGACCGAGGATGAGGTGGAGGGATGGAGTAGAGAGGTATATGAGGGAGGGAGGGGTGAGTTGGGGGGAGGGTAGTCAAATGGTGGGTGACAGAGTGACTTGGAGGCGTTTTGTCTGCGGCCACCCTTTGCGGGATTAGGGTGTCGGGCTACAGATAGATAGATAGATAGATTAGGCTGTTGTGCTGCTTGTAGGTCATTGTATAGTTTGAAAGGAATGAGAGAGTGTTTTTGATTGATGATATGAATGGTAAAGTAGGGAATGTGAAGGTGGATGGAGTAGTTGGTGAGTGGGGTGTGCCTGCTGAAATAGATGAGAATGGCAGTGCTTTAGTGGACATTTGTGCCGGGAGGGGGTTGGTGATACCAATACCCTCTTCAGGCACAAACTGATCAACAGGTATACATGGCAAGTGATGAGAAGGGTGGAGGGTGAACTTAATGAAAGGAAGCCAATGATTGATTATGTGTGTGTGGAGGAAAGGATGCGAAGACATGTAATGGATACAAGAGCATATAGAGGTTGGGGGAGTGGACTTTCTGACCACCACCTGGTGGTGGTCAGAGTCAAGGTCCAAGTAAAATGGAGAAATAGAAGGAAGGACGGGAGGAAGGAGTATATGCAAGGAGAGTGGAAAGGTTACAAGAGGATGAGAAAAAGGCAGAATATAAGAGAGAAGTGGAGGAACGATTGGGTAAATATAAATTGGGGCAGATGGGGGACGTGAAAGGTGTGTGCAAGATATTCACAGAAGAAATATGTGCAGCATGTGAGGTGGTGTGTGGGGTGAAGATGAAAGGGGATGCAAGGAACAGTATGGTGGAATGAAGAGGTGAAACAGGGTGTGGCACAAAAGAAAAAAGCATATAATAATGGATGAGAAATAGGGACGTGGAAGAAGTTGAGAGACGGACAAGAGAGTTATGTGTAGAAAGGAAGAGAGAGGTGAAAAGATTAGTAAGAGAGAGTAAGAAGAGATTGAATGAAGAATTTTGAAGGATTTTGAGTGTCAGGTGGAAGGAATGTAAGAAAATGTTCTGGAAAGAGGTAAAGAGAGTCAGACAGGATAGCAGTGGAGTTAGTAGGGGGGTGAAAGATAAAAATGGTAGATTACAAGTTGAGAAGGGTTAAAAAGTGAGCAGATGGAGAGAACACCTCAATGAATTGTTGAACATAGAGAATGAGTGTAATGTGAGTATAAGTGGCTGGGGAATGGCTGGGAGAAGGAGGGAGGTGAGAAGACAGTAAGAAATCTGTAGGATAGAAGTTGTGGAAGCAATGAAGAAAGTCAAAATGGGGAAAGCCCCAGGAATTGATGGAGTATGTGGTGAAATGCTGAAGCATGGGGGAGAGATAGTAGTAGAATGGATGTGGAAGATGTGCAGATTGGCCTGGGAGGAGGGTAGAGTCCCAGAGGATTGGAAGTCAGGTATAATTATTCCCTTGTACAAAGGGAAAGGGGAAAAAGTAGTGTGTGGTAATCATAGGGGCATTTGTTTTCTTAGTGTAATAGGAAAAGTATATGGTAGGATACTTATTAACAGAGTTAGGGAAATAACAGAGGAATTAGTTGGAGGAGAACAGGGAGGCTTTAGGAAGGGAGGTTGTGTAGATCAGATATTCATTCTTAGATCTTTAGTGGAAAAGTTTCTAGAGAAGGGAAAGAAGTTGTATGAGGCCCTTATGGTTTTGGAGAAAGCATATGACAGGGTGGATAGACAAGGATTGTGGAAAGTATTAAGAATATATGGAGTAGATGGGAAGTTGTTGAGTGCTGTGAAGAGTATGTATGTGGGTGCTAAGGCTGCAGTGCATGTGGATAGTGAACTGAGTGAGTTTTTCTATTTGAAGGTTGGGTTGAAACAGGGATGTGTCATATCTCCATGGTTGTTCAATCTGTATGTGGATGGGGTTATAAGGGAGATACAGGGTAGGTGTGTGGATGTTGGGAGTGGCCCAAATGAGAGATGGCAGTGTTTGGAAACTCCCTGTACTGTTGTTTGCAGATGATACTGTGTTGTTAAGTGAAGACAAAGGGAAGCTGCAAGGCTTGGTGGATGAGTTTGGGAGAGTGTGTAAGAAATGGAATCTAGGGGTGAATGTAGGGAAGCATAAAGCTATGGTCTTCGAGAGAGGTGAAGTCAATGTGGTTGGATGATGAGGAAGTGGAGAGTGTGAGTACATTTAAGTGCTTGGGTAGTGTGATGAGTAAGGATGGAAGTTTGGAGGGTGAAGTGCTTGAAAGGGTACAACAAGGAAGAAAGGTTGCTGGTTCCTTGAAGCAGTGATAAACAGGGAAGTGAGCATGGAAGTGAAAAAGTTATTACATGACAGTATTGTGATATCTGCTCTAATGTATGGAAGTGAAGCTTGGACGGTGTTGGAGGGACACAAGTCAAGAGTGAGAGCAGTGGAAGTGAGTTATTTGAGAGGAGCCTGTGGAGTCACATGGAGAGACAGACTGACAAATGAGGATGTGAAGGAGCGTCGTGGTGTGGATGTGGATGTGATAGGAAGCGTTAGGAGAAACACATTGAGGTGGTTTGACCATGCGGAGAGTGAGAGACTGACGAAGAGAGTGTATGTGATTGAGGTGGAGGGGGGGAGAGGGAGGGGAAGGCCAAGGATGAGATGGAGGGATGGAGTGGAGAGGTATATGAGAGAGAGGGGTGTGAATTGGGAGCAGGGCAGGGAAATGGCAGGGGACAGGGTGACGTGGAGGGGATTTGTTTGTGGCCACTTTGTATAAGGGATTAAGGTGTCTGGCAATAGATAGATAGATAGTATAAGGTACCAAAACAGTGCGATTTGAACTGTAAAATCAGAATGAGGAATGATATGTAAGGAGTTGCCTGGCACTGAAGTAAAAAACGAAGTTTGATATATCTGTAACGGTTAATGGCAAATTTGAAAGTATGGATAATGAGATAAGAATAAAAGGTTCAGAAAAGAAGAGTTATTGCATGATTCAGTAGTTGTTGTATTCAGAGAGAGAGAGAGAGAGACATGTATGTACAGTAAAAAAGATGATGAAAGATGGTGTACGGTACTTTAATTTGTGGGTTTTTATGTATTTTATGTATTGTATGTAATCATAGGGGCATTTGTCTTCTTAGTATAATAGGAAAAGTGTATGGTAGGATACTTATAGACAGAGTTAGAGAAAGAACAGAGAAATTAGTTGGAGAAGAACAGGGAGGCTTTAGGAAGGGAAGAGGTTGTGTAGATCAGATATTTATTCTTAGATCTTTAGTGGAAAAGTTTCTAGAGAAGGGAAAGAAGTTGTATGCGGCTTTCATGGACTTGGAGAAAGCATATGACAGGGTGGATAGACAAGGATTGTGGAAAGTGTTAATAATATATGGAGTAGATGGGAAGTTGTTGAATGCTGTGAAGAGTATGTACGATGGTGCGAAGGCTGCAGTGCGTGTGGATGGTGAACTAAGTGAATTTTTCTCTTTGAAAGTTGGTTTGAAACAGGGATGTGTCATGTCTCCATGGTTGTTCAATCTGTACATGGATGGGGTAATAAAAGAGGTACAAGGTAAGGTAGTGGATGTTGGAGTGGCCCTGGTGAGAGAGGATAGTGTTTGGAAACTCCCTGTACTGTTGTTTGCAGAAGATACTGTGTTGTTGAGTGAAGACGAAGGGGAGCTGCAAGGCTTGGTGGATGAGTTTGAGAGAGTGTGTAAGAAACGTAATCTAAAGGTGAATGTAGGGAAGAGTAAAGTGATGGTCTTTGAGAGAGGTGAAGTTAGTGAATGTACAGCGAGGTTGGATGGTGAGGAATTGGAAAATGTGAGTACGTTTAAGTACTTGGGTAGTGTGATGAGTAAGGATGGAGGTTTGGAGGGTGAAGTGCTTGAAAGGGTACAGCAGGGAAGAAAATTTGCTGG
This sequence comes from Coenobita brevimanus, assembly GCF_032717465.1. Taxonomy (NCBI): domain Eukaryota; kingdom Metazoa; phylum Arthropoda; class Malacostraca; order Decapoda; family Coenobitidae; genus Coenobita; species Coenobita brevimanus. Next base: position 26,128,530 of record NC_137000.1, read on the forward strand.
TTCTTTGAAAGCAGTGATAAGAAACAGGGAAGTGAGCATGGAAGTGAAAAAGTTACTACATGACAGTATTGTGATACCAACTCTAACGTACAGAAGTGAAGCTTGGACATTGTTGGAAGGACACAAGTCAAGAGTGAGAGCAATGGAAATGAGTTATTTAAGTGGAGTCTGTGGAGTCAACTGGAGAGACAGGCTGACGAATGAGGATATAAAGGAGCTTTGTGGTGTGGATGTGGATGTGATAGGAAGCGTTATGAGGAACACACTGAGGTGGTTTGGCCATGTGGAGAGGATGGAGGGTGAAAGACTGACGAAGAGAGTGTATGTGAGTGAGGTGGAGGGGGGAAGAGGGAGGGGGAGGCCGAGGATGAGATGGAGGGATGGGGTAGAGAGGTATATGAGAGAGGGGGTGTGTGAGTTGGGAGCAGGGCAGTGAAATGGCGGGGGACAGGGCGACTTGGAGGCGATTTGTTTGTGGCCACCCCAAACGGGATTGAGGCGTCTGGCAATAGAATGGAATAGAATAGTATGTAAACATGAAATTTTGACACTGACAGAGAGCATTTGAGAAAAATTGGCTAAAAATTTGTACCTGTAGGTGAAATGAGCAGCCAAACAATGTATGATGATTTTGGTGGAGGGAAAAGAGTATAAGATAATGCAGTGTGGTATTGCAACTTCAAGTGGATGAAGAGAAGCATAAGAGGTGGTATGAACATGTGAACAGAATACAGGAAAATAGTAATAGGAAGTTTGTTTGAAAGTGAGTTGTAGTAATCTGTATTGTTGCGAGAGGAAAACTCACATCTACATAGGAGAAGTGAGATGAATAGTTTATAAGTGAGAGATTTAGAATGGCTAGAAGAGTGGTTGAAAGGTCAAGAGAAGTGTAAGGGCAGTATCTGGGTGACTTATGTCAGTATTACCCCTTGTTATGGAGTTTGAAGCAGGAGGAAAGGCATTAGCAAGGTAGATAGATAGATAGATCTAATACAGTTTATTATAATACATTCATTTCATTCATTCATTCATTGCCAGACGCCATGTGTCCCAGATGGGGTGGCCAATGGCATAGAGTTAATTGTTTTACAGGGAGGGGCACTAATCCTCCACCAACCCCACTTGACATGTAGGGATGGTGACTGGAAAATGTCAGTATAGTATATCATCTTTTACATACAGAAACACAGTAGTACAGTATTAGTTTAGCTTTCCTACACATTTTAAAATTTTTTTAATGTTTCCTCCACTTTCGTCTATAGATTGGGTTTAGTTTACATACAGTACACCCTTGATATAATGAATTAATTGGTACCAAACCCTTGACGTTAAAGCCAATAGTTCATCAAAGCCAAATACCATGCTGTTCGGTAATTTCCCAGGTGTCGTGGCATTTACCAAAACAAAGTCCATTAAATGTACTGTAGAGTGTCGTTCGGCTGTACAGTCATACACAATAACGTACCATACAGCTAGGTCCAAATTGCTCTTTTTTGTTTTTTTCAATAAATGCTCTGTTTATGGCTCCTCTCATGATGCTGGTCACACAGAGACTAATCCCAAGGAATGTGTGTGTGTGTGTGTGTGTGTGTGTGTGTGTGTGTGTGTGTGTGTATTTACCTATTTGTATTTACCTATTTGTAGTATACAGGAATTGAGCAATGCTCGTGTTGTCCTGTCTCCATATCCACATTTATCAAGTCTACCTTTACACACATGAATGTTTTTCTCATGCACCACCTCTTTGTCTAAGTCGTTTCAAATATTTAAGAATATACCTAATTGTGATATACACGGAATGTACTATGCTCGTGGGTTTCCGTCGCTGTTTCTCAATAAGTCGAATTTAACTTTAAACTCGTTTAAGTTTTTAGACTGGACGATCTCTTTGTCCAGGCTATTCCATAAGTCTATACTTCTGTAAGGAAAGCTATATTTCTTGATATCCTTCAAGCAGCTTGACTTTTTCAATTTCATTCCATGTCCTCTTGTTGCTCTCTTATCCCATACAAACAGATCTTCTTTGTCAATTTTATCTACTCCCACCATGGTCCTGAACACCGCAATCATGTCTCCCCTCTTTCTCCTTTCCTCTAACGAAGGCAAATCCAGTTTTTCCAGCCTCTCTCTGTATGACAGGTCTGTCAGACTGGGGACCATCTTGGTTGCTGTTCTTTGTATTCTCTCAATCTTGTTTATATCTTTCTTTTTGTGTGGGGACCACACTACCGCTGCATATTCTAACCTGGGGCGGATCATGGCCACTATCAATTTTTTCATCATTTCCTCATCCATATAATGAAATGCTACTCTTATGTTAGTCAAGAGCTTATAAGTCTCTCCAACTATCTTGTTAATGTGCTTTTCTGGTGACAAACTATCTTGGACCAGCACTCCCAAATCTTTCTCTTCTCTCCTTTTTGTGATTAATTCATTACCCAAAAAATAATTCAGTGATGGTCTCCTGGTACTTTTACCCATTTCCAATATTTTACATTTCTTTACATTAAATTTCATTTCCCACGTCCGGCTCCAATTGTGTATCCTATCCAAATCCTCCTGCAGTATTTTACAATCCTCCTCAACCTCTATCTTCCTCAAGATCTTTACATCATCAGCAAACAGACTCGCATAACTGTTCACTCCATCTACCATATCATTTACGTAAATCAGGAACATTACTGGCGCCAACACTGAGCCTTGAGGGACTCCACTTGTTACTTCCCTCCATCCAGACATCTTTTCCTTTATTACTGTCCTCATTTGTCTGTCTCTCAAAAAGTCTCTCATCCATTCCAGAAGTTTCCCCTTTAGTCCTCCTATATATTCTAGTTTCCACATTAGTCTCTTATGAGGTACCTTGTCAAAGGCCTTCTTTAAGTCTAAGTACACACAATCCACCCAACCATCTCTCTCCTGTGTGTATGTGTATGTGTGTGGGGCTAGGGATGCCACACTAGTCAGTGTTTCCTACGTGTTCATTCCTTTACTGAATGAAAATTCATGAAATGAACATAACATTCAGCCAGCTTAAGGTGGTTGTTAGAACAGAAATACAGTACATTATAAGAGGGTTCTGTATATCGAGGGTTTACTGTACTGTACTGCATATCCACTTATATCATCCCTAAAGTGGCTGTACATTGTATTAGTAGAATTGTAGGTTTCTCATTTTTTTTTTTTTTTTTTTCAGCATCTTAAACCAGAAGAAATTGAGGAGGCTCAGAGAAGAGCTAGGCATGATTTTATGGTTGCAAAGTTAAAACAGAGTGAGTCAAAAATGGATCCTTCTGTAGTTCAAGAAGCTATGGATTCACCACAGCCAAAACCAAATCAGGTTCAGGATTCTGATTCTGTTTCTGCATCTCATGTAAAGAAAAAAACAAACAAAGGAAATCAGGTTCAAAAGTCTGATTCACCTGTTCCTTATCATGCAAAGAAAAAGACCACCATAAACAACAAGACTTCCAGTCAAGTCAAGACAAGACCTCATGCACCAAGTCGGCAAGGTATTGGAGAAGAAAACCTTCGTTTACGTCAACTGACCAGGTTTGTGAATCAGATTGCTGCAAGTCTTGGTGAGCTGGAAAATTCATTAATGCAAGATTTTCCAAACAGAGAGTTTATAACACCTCTAGACAATGATATTAAACAGAGGCGATGGGAAGAGTTTCGTCGTTCATCAGGCCGATCCCTGTTTTCCCTCAAGCAGGAGGTATTTATACAGTATTGTTTTTTTGGGCTGATATTTGTAATAGTTTGTAACAAGAAATGAATAATATAGCTACAGTATATAGGTATTACTGCACATCACAGTTACCTCATATGGAGTAAAATTTGAATTCAGTACTGTAGCATTTTTTGTAAGGTCTCTGTAGTAATATCAACATCTCTCAATCATGTCCTTAAGCCACAATACATCTGTTACAGATATCTGTGTTGGAGCGGACAACTCGGCCAGAATGTCGGAAGAAAAGCAGTTACCTGAGAGCTTTGGCTGTGGCCACGCGCACTCTTTTGAGACTTGTTATGGTTAGTTCTTAGATTAATACTGTAGTTCATTTGCTGTACTGTAATTCCATAATCAGAAGCTAAATATTATACACCTTTTATTGTACAATAGGATGCTTAGATGTCCATTTTGTACATTTTTCTCATGTACAGCATAAAGTAAACATCTTCATCATCCCATATTTGCATTCCTCTTCCATGTGCAGAGATAAAATCAGTTCCCACAGATCAGCACAGGTAAGTGTAACTTTAGTCCAGTTGCTGGTAAGTCCATAATCGGTAGCCAAATATAATGCATCTTTTATTATACCACAGGAATATATTAGTGATGTTTAGATATCAGTTTTGTGCATTTTTCTCATGTACAGTCTAAAATAAACATCATCATCATCATCCCATTTGTACATTCCTTTCTCATGTCCAGAGATAAAATCAGTTCCCCAAGATCATCACAGGTACCTGTACCTTTGATGAGCATATGCCCATGCTATCATCTATCTATCTATTGCCAGATGCCATAATCCCTTAAGGGGTGGCCATTTGACTTTGAGTTATTTGTTTTATGGGGAGGGGCACTAACCCTCCACCAACCCACTTGTTGACACGTAGGGAGCACGTATGGTTTGGTTATATGATTACCACCCAGCATTGTAAATGGTTTCTTAGCTTACAGGAAACCATTTGGCTTGTCACTCAAGAGCACCTATGGTTTGGTTATATGGTTACCACCCAGCATTGTAAATGGTTTCTTGGCTTACAGGAAACCATTTGGCTTGTCACTCAATGTAAAGCCACCTGTAAAGGAAAGAAAAGCAATAAGAAGTGACAGGAAAGATGGGAGAAATAGGAAGAGAGGAGGCCAAGCACAGAAAAAGAATGATAAAGGCTAAAGAAGAAGTAGGCAGCACTACAAGTGAGTGGATGATGGTCACCACCACTTACCATGCCCATGCTATCAGTCCTCCTTAAATACAAAAATAAACCAACAGCAACCTGATATGTGATTCCAGTGTATAACATAGACAGATCCTGGTTACTGAACAACACAGACAGCACTGAACATACTATAGGGTATTTCTCTATTTTCCAAGCTTCACTTAAGACAAATCTGATAGTGCCCCTGGGTTGTGTCCAGATTCCCAGGATGGAAGTACTGGGACAGCAAAGTAAAGGAAATGTTGCATGATAATGTATGTTCCCATGCTCTTACACATGCTTTACTACCGACATATAAACTCTTCACAGAATTCCACAGCTTTTCATCCATACCATACATATAAAATCTTAAGTACTGTACTGTAATTTCCTTCTATATTCTCCTTGTCATATGCATTTTGGAGATCCATATATAATGTAAATGCACGGGCAAAATCTTCATATTTTTTCTATTAGAAAGTTACAGAGACTTCTTTGGAAGTAGTATTAGCATAGCTTTTGAACCCTGTTGTCTCATTGAAGCACGGTGAAGGCGAGGGATTCATCGTGACACAGCTGTAGATCATGAAGAGAAGTGGTCAAATCCACTGTGTATGTAAAATCAATTCAGAACTCCCTAATATTAGGCTTATTTTGTGTGTACAGTTATGGAACCCAAGATCGCCTGGTTACTTTGATAGTTTGTATATATGGTGTTAGGTGTAGAAGAGTGGTGTAGGGCAGGAGGGGAGACTTAGATACTTGAAAATCAATATTAATGGCCATTATCAAAGGTCTGTTGTCTGAATACATTTGCAGAACCAAAGATGGTCATGTTCCAGAGGTATGGGATTTATAAGCTGTGATTCTAGAGTGGGAGCAGGACTCTAGAACCTTGAAAATCAAAAGTTTGCTGCTCTATTTTTTTTTTTTTTAAGTATAGCATTCACATACTGTAATGCATGATGGGGTCCAGAAGGGAATGAGGACATTTAGAATCATGAAAATTTGTAGGCTTGGCAAGTACCATAAGCCCAGTGCATTTTTAGTTCCACAAGCAGAGGTTGCCTAAAACAGAATCACTTACATGTAAGATAAAAAGTAAGTTGTGCTCTGCTTATATAGCATTACCTTTCTATAGTTTGTCATGCATTAAAGGTATCCTGTTCTAATTTTCTAGGCCCTGCAGTCCCAGGCAGATAAGAATTTTGCTGTAGCACTCCAGAGGAAGGTATTTCAGGAGCTTGTGATGTTGACATACAGACTATTCCCTCTTGTTTCTAGTGTTGGAGTTCGTATCCCAAGATTGAGGGTCAAGGTTAGTTGCTTATTATACTTTGAATTATAAAAATTAGCTAAATAACTTTATTAGGTTATATTTAATTGATCATAGTACAGTATAGTAGTTTCATCATGTATTTAAAGTATATGTACAGTATATTGCCTTTTTATCATTTTTCATTAACAGTCATCATTTGTATTGTCTCATATACTAGAAACTTTAACAAATTAAATAGAGAAGCAGTATCGATAGCTATTAGAATGTTTGGGCAGTACTGAAAATTTCACTTAACTGTTATTCACCATTTACTGTCTGTTGAAGTACAGCCATAATATTCTCTAATATTATGACCTTGATATTTTTTCTGTTATGAGTGGCCCTTGGTGAAGAGAATTTGCATTAATCTGTACTGCGCCAGGGACGTAGATATACATCCCCCTTTAACCCCTAGAGTACGCAGTTCTCCAGCCTCGACTACCCCCCAGGACGCAAAAACGGGCCTGTTTTTCGACTACGTGAAAGGTTAAAAGTTTTATGCCCGATTTACAGAGCTTGAATTTACACACCTGAAAACGCAAACCCCACCCTCCTAGCTGCAGCCCGTCAAAATTTATAATAGTTACCCGTCACAGCCCCAGTGAGAAAGCAAATACACCATTGCACCTGTTTTCTTCGCAAAAATACGTACAAAAATCACCAAAATAAATTTTTTTGGTGTGTACAGATGTTATAAACCATTGTAATGTGCTTAGAAAAAAATAAAATGGTGACAAACACCCCAAATAAATATGATAAAAAGTAAAAATTATCCTCCCCTCCTCTCTTCTCCCCATACCACCAATCTCCTCCCTCCCCTCCCCTCCCCTCCCCTCCCCTCCCCTCCCCTCCCTGTCAAATCTAGCTAGGGAAAATGGTCATAAACCCCCCAATAAAATATGATAAATAGTGAAAATTATCCTCCCATCTTCTCCCCTTCCCATTCCTCCACTCCCCTCCCTCCCCTCTCCTTCCCTGTCCTCCTCTCTCCTCCCCCCTCCCCCCTTCCCTCCCCTCCCCTCGCCTAACCTCCCGTCCCCCCACTCCTCCCCTCCGAGCTGTCAAATCTAGCTAGTTTTCGTTTCGTTTCGTTTTTGAAGGCTTCAACATGCTTGCATTCATCGGCATAAAATAAAATCCCTTTTTCGAGTGGGTTTCGAATAAAGACAGGTAAAATAATTGTGGTGTGCATATCTGTATGCAAAGACACGAATAAATTAAAGATAATGATTCAACAACATGTGCCGTAAAGGGTAAAAAGTACGCAAAATACTCGAGGCCGGGGAGGTAAAGATACTGTGTGCTAGGGGGTGGGGGTGGGGGTATGGGAAGGTGGTGGGAGGTGGTAAGGCCAGGAGGGGGTGTATGGGATGGAGGGATGGAAGGAGACCACCACAAGACACAAAGGAAGAGCCCCAATGGAGTAAAGGGACTTGGAGAGAGGGTAGGGGGGAAATACCCTCCCCCCAGATAACTGGGGGGGGATGGGGGGATCCACATGGGAGGGGGGGATGCATGAGGAGGGGGTGGGAGGGGTGGTGGTGGTGGTAAGAACAGTGGGAGGTAGGGTAGTAACAAGGTAGTGGGGTAGAGGGACGTGGCGGGAGGGAGGTGGGGGGTACACCCCTCACCGCCTGGTTACAGGCCTGGGTCTCCCCTCCGGTGTGTCCAACACTTAGTTCTGATTGGTTAGAAGCCATCTGCATCACAGCTGGGGTGGAGCCAGCTGCTGCCAGTTTTTTGTGGATGTTGCACAATCGGTGTTGCTCGTCCTTTTAAGAAATTGCGCAAAACGCTAGATCGATGAGCTTAGCACTTTAGGGGTTAAAACACCAGCAACGTAGATCTGTGTACTGCAGCATTGAGAAGTCATTGCAAGCAACCAAAGTAAAATGGAAAGTACAGTAATCCATCATTTATCCAGACATAATAGAGCCAAAGGCATGTCTGGGTAGTGGCAACATCTGGATAATGAACACTATTCCCCTGCCATACCCAGACCTTACATTTACCTAACCTCCAGCCTACACCTAACACTATTTGTACAGTACCTGTGCATAATTTGGCAGTGTTTTCCAGTCATTCAGGCATATTTAGACATAAAAACACACGTAGGAATATCCAAAGTAATGCTAAACACCAGGAAAACCATGCAGAAAAACCACCGAAAACCAAAAATCACCCTACCTATACATTACGGTATGTACATTACCGTTCCTTATTTTGGCAGTGTTTTCTGGTCTTTCTGCCATATTTTGACATCAGAACATACATAGGATTATCCAAAATAATTTTCAACACCAAGAAAACCATGTCTGAAAACCAAAAAACACCCCACCAATACACTGTTGTGTGTACAGTACCCCTCATAATTTTGGCACATTTTTTCAGCTCACTCTGCCATATTTTGACATCAAATCACACACAGGAATATCCAGAGTAATGCGAAACACCAAGAAAACTGTGAAAAAAAAAAAAACACTGAAAATCGAAAACCACCCTTCCTATACACTACTGTATGTACAGTACCCCTCCTAATTTTGGCACTCTGTTCCAGTCATTCTGCCTTCTTGAGACATCAGAACACACATAGGATTTTCCAGATTAATGTTAAACATCAAGAAAACAGCGCATAAACAACAAAAATCCACAGAAAACCTAAATTTGGAAAAAATCAGTTATCTATGATGAGTGCTCCTGAGGCCCCCCAAAATTGCACAGCCAAATATGCCAGTGGAAATTGGTTATATTGGTATAAATGGTATACCAACATCTTCACTAGTGTTTATACTACAGTAAATCCTCGTAGTTCGATGCATTTTACTTTGATGCCTCGTTTCCGAGTTGTCTCACACTTCGCTAATTTCCCTGCTTTTTGACCCTACCAGCTGGCAGCCAACACTCAGCAGATGATGCATACTGATGCTCAGTCTAGGCACTGTCCATTTTTCTATGCAACAGTTTTCCTCATCCCATGGGGATGAGGGTGGGTTCATGGAATGTGGGAAGTTTGAGGGGAAGAGCGGTGGAAGTCGTTGAGGCATTCAGTAGGAGGTGGGTGGATGTGGCGTGTTTGCAGGAAGTCCGGTACAGGGGTGGATCAGCCAGAAAGATTGTTGGGAAGGACTGTGGCTATAAGTTGTTTTGGGAGGGGGGGGACAGACGGATGTGGAGGTGTTGGTGTGATGGTTGCGGAGAAATGAGTGGAATATGTTATGAATGTTTTGAGAGTAAGCGATAGGATATTGGTAGTGAAAATTCTGTTAGGAAGAAAGATAGCTGCGATTATATCAGCATATGCTCCACAGGCAGGATTGGATGAATCAGAGAAAGATAGATTTTGGGATGATTTAATACGTGTAGTGGGTGGTATGCGGGATGATGAGATAGTGATTTTGGGAGGGGACTTAAATGGTCATGTAGGTGAAGCAGCACAAGGTTATGAAGGAGTGCATGGGGGATGTGCGTATGGTCTAAGGAATGTAGAAGGGGAAAGGATACTCGAGTTTGGGGAGGCAACGGACATGATTGTGTGCAACACATATTTTATGAAAAGAGACAGTAGGTTAATTACGTATGAGTCTGGGGGAAATAGCAGTCAGATAGATTATTTTCTGGTTAAGAGGGCCAATAGGAGGTTAGTGAGGGATGTTAAAGTTATAGGAAGTGAGGAGTGTGTGCAGCAGCACAAACTATTGATTTGTGTATGGTGCTTAAAGAACAACTGATGAAAAAGAGGACTTATGTACCTAGGAGGAAAATATGGAAGCTGAAAAACCAAGTAGTAAGGGATGCCTTCTATAGCAAGTTGAGGAGAGTGGTGGCTGAAAAGGGAGCTGTGGACAGAGGCGTTAATGAACAGTACAGAGCCCTCAAGAACAATTTCTTGAGAGTTACTGATGTAACATGCGGTTGGACAAGAGGACCACCAAGACATAAAATAACTTGGTGGTGGGATGAGGGTGTAGAAGATGCAGTTTAGGAGAAAAGAAGGCTTTTCCAGGAATGGAAGAAGGGTGGTAGCAAAGAGGAGTATTTGGCTGCCAAGCATAGGGCTAGGAGAGAGGTATACAGGGCAAAGTCTGAGTCACAGAGACTATTACTTGATAACCTAAATCATGGGGAAAGGTAAAATGTGATATTTAGGGTGGCAGGTCAAGTGAAGAAGGATAATCGGGATATTATAGGTGAGCAGTGTGTGAAGAATGATGAAGGAAGGGTAGTGGTGAACAGTGAGGATATTAAAGATGCATGGAGAAAGTATTATAACTGGTTGTTGAATGAGGAGTTTGACTGGGACAGGGAAGGTTTGGAGCCAGCAGATCCAGTGTCTGGCCCTTGGCCTTTGATTGATACTGCTACTGTGAGTGAGGCAATAGGCAGGATGAGGGTGGGGAAGACAGCAGGTGTGTCTGGGTTGACTGCCGAAATGTTGAAGGCCTCAGGCGATATAGGGGTGAGTTTAGTCACTGACCTGATAAATAGGATTATTTATGAGTGTGTTGTCCCAGATGATTGGCTGAAGAGTGTAATTGTAAATGTGTATAAAGGGAAAGGTGATGCCCTGGAAAGAAGTAATTATAGAGGTATAAAGCTTTGAGATCAGATAATGAAGGTAATGGAGAGAGTTTTAGAAGGTATGATTAGAGAAAGAGTGAATATTGATGAGATGCAGTTTGGGTTTATGCCAGGTAGGGGGACCACTGACGCAGTATTCATTGTTCGACAGCTTCAGGAAAAATATATTGGTAGGAGAAGGGATCTTTATTTTATTTTTGTTGATTTGGAAAAGGCCTTTGACAGAGTCCCTAGAGAGGTGGTGAAGTGGGCAATGAGAAAGCTTGGCTTGGAGGAGTGGTTGGTTAGGATGGTTATGGCCATGTATGTGGGTGCTCACACCCAGGTACGAGTGAATGGAGATTTGAGTGATGAGTTTTCCGTGAATGTTGGTGTGCATCAGGGGTCAGTCTTGAGTCCCATGTTGTTTATCATGGTACTTGAAGCCCTTTCACATGACTTTAGAAACGGACTCCCGTGGGAGTTGTTGTATGCTGATGATTTGGTGTTGATTGCAGAGAATGAAAGGGAGGCGGAGGAAAGGTTTAGGAAGTAGAGAGATGGTATGGGGCAAAAGGGTTTAAGGGTAAATGCAGATAAAACAAAAGTGATGATATCTAGGGTTGGTGGCGGTACTGTCAAAGATGAGGGAAAGTGGCCATGTGCAGTTTGCCACAAGGGCATGGGAAGTAATTCCATCTTGTGCGGTGTGTGTGATAAATGGGTGCATAAGAGATGTAGTGGTATCAGAGGTAGACTGCGAGATAATGCTGATTTTATGTGTACGGCGTGTCGCGGTGAGCAGGTGGAGATTGTCAGATGTGAAAGGATTGAACTTGCTGGTGAATCTCTTGAATGTGTGGAAGAGTTTTGTTATTTGGGAGACATGTTGTGTGCTGGAGGTGGGGCCGGAGCTAGCTCTGTGGCTAGGGTGAGAAGTGGTTGGAAGAAGTTCAGGGAGCTCTTGCCTCTCCTGACATTGAGAGGACTCTCCCTACGTGCTAAGGGATCTTTGTATGCAGCATGTGTTAGGAGTGTAATGCTGTATGGTAGTGAGACCTGGGCAGTGAAGGAGGAAGATATTTGCCAGCTCAGAAATGACAATGATTTGGTGGATGTGTAGTGCGTCCCTGCGTTCAAGGCCTGGAGGACTGGGTTTACGATGGAAGAGTTGAGAGGTAGGATGGGACTGGAGTGTATTGGTGTTGTGATGAGGAGAGGTAGATTAAGGTGGTTTGGACATGTGGAGAGGATGGGGGATGATAATTGGGTGAGGAAGGTGAGAAGTGTTAATATTGGGGGTGGGGTTATGAGGGGTAGACCAAGAAAGACATGGGACGAGGTCATTAAGTGTGACCTTAGGGTTAACCCCTTCTTTACTGACCCCTCCTGCCAGTGTAAACATTACGCTTACCCCCCATACCGACCTGATAGCTCCCCCTCCCGTAGTGTGAGGGGTAGTGTATATTTTTTGCCACGTCGAAACCATTCACTCTTTTTTATTTGTTTGTATACTGATGATCACATAAACCCAGCATGATGTTGGTAATAAAAAAATGATTGGTCTAAAAGAGGTTACATCACAGATGAGTGAGCAAGCCATTGGTGCCACTGCAACTCAGTCATGATGTATCTTATGATGTCAGAATTCGTCAGAACTTCGTCACAGTCTTTGTTGTCAAAACACAGAGCTGTTGCTAACCCGAGGTCCTCAGAAACAGCCTTACCGGGCTCCCCTAAGGTCCATAAGCTGCCATTCATTAGAGGGTGTACCAGCGTACAATGGTAGCGGTTCCGGTGTCTCACAGGTGTTTACTGGCTATGTACAGGGGTACATCAAAACACATTTTCGGTAAAGAAGGGGTTAAGGGACTGAACAGGGTGGCTGCAATGGATCGTGCAGCGTGGAGAGCCACCATTAGGTGACCAAGGCCGACACATGCAAGCATGTTGGAGCCTTTAAAAACGAAACGAAACGTCCAGCGGGGCAGTAGACACACGTGAGTTTGTTATTGTTTATGATCGTAACGTACGATCTTCAGCCGTGTCGTGAATACACAGCAGGTCCAGCAGGGCAGTAGACACACGTGAGTTTGTTATTGTTTGTGATCGTAACGTACGATCTTCAGCCATGTCATGCTGCTATTTCTTAACAAAGAATCGTTACATGTTTCTCGTAACACTATTTATTTTTGTTTTGATGGACAAATATCTGAAATGGATGTAAAATAAAGCTTATTGATATTTAAGGAAGGAAAAAATAATAACCGTCCCTGTACAGAAATGGTAGACTTGGCCCACCAATTTTTGATTCTGTTTGACTATATTACAGCCTCTCATCCTTGTATCTATCTATCTATTGCCAGACGCCTCAATCCTGTTTGGGGTGGCCACAAACAAATCGCCTCCAAGTCACCCTGTCCCCCGCCATTTCACTGCCCTGCTCCCAACTCACACCCCCCTCTCTCATATACCTCTCCACCCCATCCCTGCATCTCATCCTCGGCCTCCCCCTCCCTCTTTCCCCCTCCACCTCACTCACATACACTCTCTTCGTCAGTCTTTCACCCTCCATCCTCTCCACATGGCCAAACCACCTCAGTATGTTCCTCATAACGCTTCCTATCACATCCACATCAACATAACACCGCTCATTTATATCCTCATTCGTCAGCCTGTCTCTCCATGTGACTCCACAGGCTCCTCTTAAATAACTCATTTCCACTGCTCTCACTCTTGACTTGTGTCCTTCCAACAACGTCCAAGCTTCACTTCCATACGTTAGAGTTGGTATTACAATACTGTCATGTAGTAACTTTTTCACTTCCATGCTCACTTCCCTGTTTCTTATCACTGCTTTCAAAGAACCAGCAACCTTTCTTCCCTGCTGTACCCTTTCAAGCACTTCACCCTCCAAACCTCCATCCTTACTCATCACACTACCCAAGTACTTAAACGTACTCACATTTTCCAATTCCTCACCATCCAACCTCGCTGTACATTCACTGACTTCACCTCTCTCAAAGACCATCACTTTACTCTTCCCTACATTCACCTTTAGATTCCGTTTCTTACACACTCTCCCAAACTCATCCACCAAGCCTTGCAGCTCCCCTTCGTCTTCATTCAACAACACAGTATCATCTGCAAACAACAGCACAGGGAGTTTCCAAACACTATCCTCTCTCACCAGGGCCACTCCAACATCCACTACCTTACCTTGTACCTCTTTTATTACCCCATCCATGTACAGATTGAACAACCATGGAGACATGACACATCCCTGTTTCAACCCAACTTTCAAAGAGAAAGATTCACTTAGTTCACCATCCACACGCACTGCAGCCTTCGCACCATCGTACATACTCTTCACAGCATTCAACAACTTCCCATCTACTCCATATATTCTTAACACTTTCCACAATCCTAGTCTATCCACCCTGTCATATGCTTTCTCCAAATCCATGAAAGCCGCATACAACTTCTTTTCCTTCTCTAGAAACTTTTCCACTAAAGATCTGAGAATGAATATCTGATCTACACAACCTCTTCCCTTCCTAAAGCCTCCCTGTTCTTCTCCAACTAATTCCTCTGTTCTTTCTCTAACTCTGTCTATAAGTATCCTACCATACACTTTTCCTATTATACTAAGAAGACAAATGCCCCTATGATTACCACACACTTCTTTTTCCCCTTTTCCTTTGTACAAGGGAATAATTATACCTGACTTCCAATCCTCCGGGACTCTACCTTCCTCCCAGGCCAATCTGCACATCTTCCACATCCATTCTACTACTATCTCTCCCCCATGCTTCAGCATTTCACCACACACTCCATCAACTCCTGGGTCTTTCCCTGATTTAACTTTCTTCATTGCTTCCACAACTTCTATCCTACTGATTTCTTCCTGTCTTCTCACCTCCCTCCTTCTCCCAGCCATTCCCCAGCCACTTATACTCGCATTACTTCCATCCTCCACGTTCAACAATTCCTTAAAGTGTTCTCTCCATCTGCTCACTTTTTCTCCCTTCTCCACTAGTAATCTCCCATTTTTATCTTTCACTCCCCTGCTAACTTCACTTCCACCCTGTCTTACTCTTTTCACCTCTCTCCAGAACATTTTCTTACAGTCCCTCCACTTTACACTCAAATTCCTTCCAAATTCCTCATCCACTCTCTTCTTACTCTCTCTTACTAATCTTTTCACCTCTCTCTTTCTTTCTACATATAACTCTCTCTTCCGCCTCTCAACCTCTTCCACACCCCTATTCCTCATCCATTCATTGTATGCTTTCTTCTTTTGTGCCACAGCCTGTTTCACCTCTTCAGTCCACCACGCTGTTCCTTGCACC
The DNA here is from genome assembly GCF_032717465.1 of Coenobita brevimanus. Taxonomy (NCBI): domain Eukaryota; kingdom Metazoa; phylum Arthropoda; class Malacostraca; order Decapoda; family Coenobitidae; genus Coenobita; species Coenobita brevimanus. Next base: position 26,143,683 of record NC_137000.1, read on the forward strand.
CCCCTCCGTCTTCTCTTCCTTCCACACACCACATCACATGCTGCACATACTTCTTCTGTAAATATTCTACACACACCTTCCACGTCCCCCATCTGCTCCAATTCATATTTGCCCAATCGTTCCTCCACTTCTCTCTTATACTCTGCCTTTTTCTCATCCTCTTGTAACCTTTCCACTCTCCTTGCAACTACTCCTTCCTCTCGTCTTTCCCTTCTTCTGTTCCTCCATCTTACTTGAACTTTAATTCTGGCCACCACCAAGTAGTGGTCAGAAAGTCCACTCCCCCAACCTCTATAAACTCTTGCATCCAATATACATCTTCGCATCCTTTCATCCACACACACATAATCAATCATTGCCTTCCTTTCATTCAGTTCACCACCCACCCTTCTCATCACTCGCCATGTATACCTGTGGATCATTTTATGCCTGAAGAGGGTATTGGCTATCACCAACCCCCTCCCAGCACAAATGTCCACTAATGCACTGCCATTCTCATCTATCTCAGCAGGCACACCCCACTCACCAACTGTTCCATCCACCTTCACATTCCCAACTTTACCATTCATATCACCAATCAAAAACACTCTCTCATTCCGTCCAAACTTTTCCATGCACACTTCTACATTTGTCCAGAACTCTTCTCTCACTCTTCTAGCACGATCTTGCATTGGTGCATACACACACACAATCGCCCACATTTGTATTCCAACTTTCAACTTTACCCACACAATCCTTGATCCAACTGATCCATACTGTCTTATGCTCCTCTTCCATCTTTTACTCACAACTATACAAACTCCTTCCTTTGCCCTCTCATTCTCACCTACTCCTGCACATATACCCCATCCATACTCCCATTCTCTCACACTTTCTCCTCTCCATTTTGTTTCAGTTATTCCACATACATCCACTTTCGCATCCTCAAGCACCTGGACAATCTCTCTCTCTTTCACCTCATCATTCGCTCCCCTTACATTCCACGTTCCAATTGCAATGTCCTTTGTCCGGTCCTTGGTCGTCAACGTTTGGTCAGTCCTTGTCCGAGGCTTATTGTTTGTTTTTTTAGTTAGTTGTTTTCCGGGGAGGGGCACTAACCCTCCGCCAACCCTTTTAGTCACCTTTTACGACAAGCAGGGATACTTCCTTGTAGCAGTGGGTAAAATAATGTTGTTATAATTTCTCCCTTCCTCTTAGTGACAAAGAGGGCACATAAAATGACTGGGGTTTAGTTGACGTACATGGATATCGAAAATTAAATGATCTGGTGAAAAGTGGCAGCTTTTCCTTGCTTAGTGACATTGGGAACTAGCCCATCCACTCTCAACACACGTTCACTTGCTACTCAGGCAAGTCTTCACTTTATTCCTGGTAAGGATTTTTGTGTTGCAGCTCTTTATAACAGTTTTAATGTCTTTTCAGGCACATGTTTATTGTGTTGTGCTGTTTTAGCACTAGCAAACTCTCTTCATTTGATTTTGGGTAGGGCCTATTTGGTGTTACAGTACTTCCTGATGGGGTAGGTACATGTCTACTGGAATGCTCCTCTATTTTTCCCATTGTTTCTTAACTTCACACTTCAACATTTCACTGTTTGCGAGGTTTTGGCGGAACATCCAAGCAACGAAAAACGAGGAAATACTGGATAAGATAAGCTAATAAAAACACATAAAACTACAATAATAAGTAAAAGTACAGAAATGCAGTGAGAATAAAATGTTCAGGAGTAAAATTTACATTCATATAACTTCCTACCATCCTAATGCAAAATATTGCCAGCACCTTCCAGTAGTTAAGCATATGTCTAGATGCAGAATTTATGAGCTTTCTCATGGATTTTGTGGAGTTTTGATACAGCCAATAGTATTTGAATAAACTGCAAAAAACTGTAAAAACTCATGAGTTATTGCTATCAGTGTGAAGGAGGTTAGTGACTGAGGGAGTGAGGGGGGAGCCAGGAGGGTATGGAGGGGGGATGGAATGGGGGAGAATCAAGGCTGTGGGCAGGATTCTCCCCCTTCTGTTACGAGGTGGACTGGCACTTTTACCATACATTTACTCGTGGCTTGCAGTCTGTTAGACGCTGAGTGGTCATGCGGAAACAACTCACAGTGACCAGGGGACTTTCAACGTTTGGTAGAGAAGCAGACGGCCGCTGTCATTGAACATGTACTCGTGGCTTGCGGTCTACTGTATGTCACAGTCTCAGGGGCAGTTAGGAAAGACTTAGCCTGGTGGTCGTGTGACTTTGGACGTTGGATGGGGATGCGTGCAGATGTTTTGACACCGCTTGTGTGTTACAATCGTATTACTCGGGTGCTGAAGGTTCATTGGGAGTGATCAGATGAGCACACGACTTTGACCTTTCAGTTCAAGGGCAGACAGATATTTTAGCTTTAGTTGTGGGTTATGGCCTACTTACCGCTCACAGCTCGAGCCCAGTGGCCACGATGCCGAATGTTTGAACGTGTTGGCTGGGCAGCCGAAGTTCTGGGGGACTTTTATGTCCAGATAATAACAAGTAAGTTTGGATAATGGTTTAATAGAGCCAAGGGTCAGCGTCCAGGTAATGAACACGTCCGGATAAAGGAAGGACGACTGTGTCTGTGTACAGTGTGGATAATGTGGATTGGCAGTTGCCATGTTACATATTTGTGTGTCATGATACAGTAGTATCTAATACAGTAACTCTCAGGTATCCATCATTGTAATATCCGGCCCAGTGCTGGCTCCGCTTTATTAAAGCAACATCCGGTGAAATTATGCAGTGTCTGACGCTGAAGTGGGAGGTAACCGGCAGTTCTATGGAATATCCAGCGTTGAGGTGTATCAACCAGCTCATAAATAGTAGCTAACTGGCAGTGTATTACTGTATTATTATGCTTTATCATTTACTTCATTGTATTTTGTGCCTAATTTTCGTCTTTTACTCGTGGGAAAGTTTTTAGGGTAGAGGGTTGAGACCGATAATTACACAGTATCTTGCCTGACACCAAATATTGAGCAATATTCGATGTAGGGCTTGGCTGAATTATGCCGGATAACTGAGAGTTTACTGTACTTGGTTATTGTTTTTGGTTATTGTTTTTATCATCATCATCATCATCATTATAATTGGATCCAGTTTTGATGTCCAAGATCCAATAGATACTGAATACAGGTCTCATACCTTTGCATTACTATCACTCCAAGGTTGTACTTGGCATTGCATCCCTGAGCTACCTTTCCAGTTTCCCTTTTAAAGAACATCTTGGGTTAGCCAGAATGAAATGCCCAGGTGCATACATTGAATGAAATACAGTTAACCAAATAACATGGAAATCTTTCAATCCATGAGTTCCTTTGTAGTGTTAATTGGTGCTGACCAGCATAGACATCTGAAGATGTCACTTAGTTGTGTTAATAAAAAATTGTATACTGTATATGGATATTGGGACCTCAGTATTCACTACTGGTTTGTGATGCAAGAAGCTTTGTAGTTTCTGTTGCAAAACATAAGGAGGGAGATTGGAACTGCAGCCCTGCTCTCTTCTAATTCATGAACTAGAAATGATAAAAAGTTATGGTAATGATTATGATTTCTGCAGTGTATATGAAGCCAGCTGTATACAGCCCTTCCTCCTCCTCCTCCATTCAGAGTATTGAAATCCAGGGTGATGCAGTTGATGAGAAGAGCAGTAGTAGCTCCAGTAGTGAAATATCAGAGGTGATAACAACAGATGTTGACTCAGCTGCAGTCACCAACCTCGGTCAGAGTTATGTGAGAGAACGAATTGCATTTCTCGCAGATCAGCACTTGAGAAGGAAGAGGAAGTTGAAGGTAGGGGTATAATTTTTAAGTTGTTAGTGTACCTTGTGGTAGTAGTTTCAGGAAGCTGTTGTAGATGATCTACAGTAATTTTAATGAAAGGAGATTTGGATGAATTTTTTTTGTATTTCACACCATCCTGAAATAAGTTGCATTACTCTGTAGTATAGCCTTATTCTGTGACTTTAACCCGTACAGCGTCGCGGTGGTATATATACCACCTGAGCTCCCAGTGACTAGAGCGTCGTGGTGGTATATATACCACCTCATATTCGCGCACTTGTAGTAAGTCTTTACATGTCGTGACAGTGTGAACGCGACCTTCTATGAACACCATTGTTTCATTCCACTGTCTCACTGTACAACCTGACCCCTCCAGGCCTCCCTTACCCCCTCCTTGGCCTACCTAGGCCATCACTCTGAGTTGAGCTTTTACGCTGTCAAGATGTCTCAAGCTCGTCGTTCCGGTCTCTCCCAAGAAGAAATAGACAAAGCTCTAGATGATACTGTATCGTCTAAGATGAGTGAAAGTGTGGTATATGCTGATAGCGATGCATCATTAGTGGACAGTGATAGTGAGGTTGAGTATTTACCTCCTAATAACGAAAGTGAAACATCAGAATTTTTTGAATAGTATACTGTACTTCAAGCGTTTTGGTTGTTTATGTAAGCATTGAATACGAAAATGTAAGCCTAGAATTGTCATAACTGCATTTTTATTTTCCCCCACCAAATATACGTAAAATCTCTGAAGTCTACGGGATGGGAATGAAAAGTAAGCATTCTTATATACGAAAAAAAAAAGTATTTCCTTGTGGATTTGAGTGACTTGATCTGTGAAACTCGTTTTTTTTTTTTTTTTTTTTTTTTTTTTACCTATTTATTAGTATTCCTTTTTTCCAAATACCTTACTTTTCTGTTACAGTAACTTTTCTCTAATTTCTATACCTTTCATCTGCATTTTATGTTACATTTTTATGCCTACAATATATAATATATCAAGATATGTATATTTTGTGAATAGTTTAGTCTATTGTAAGTATTTTGGTATCTTAGACATGTGTAGTAAATGGATAAGGCTTACGAAAATCGTTGTTGACTAGCCGCGACCGAATTACGTAAGGGCTGTAAAACTCTATGGGGGGGAAAACGTAATTTTCGGCAATGCCCGACATGGGAAAAAAAAACAATCTTCGACTTGAAAACGAACGTTTCCATGAATGAAACTCATGTTTTTTCAGCATTTCTGACCCATCTAGCCAATAAATTTTTTTTCCATAGTCCCAACGCTGGGTGTGTACATACAGTATAAGCCAAATCGGCCGACGCTGTACGGGTTAAATATTGTATATGATTTTTAATTCAAGAAATGTTCCCTATTGGTACTCTTTCTCTCTTATAGCACCAACAGCAGGTTTTGAGATCTCCAGGAGTACACAGAATGAAAGTTGGGAAAAAAATAACCAACCCTTTCCCTCTTCCGGAAAACATTGGAGGTGTTCGTGAGAGCAGTGTAAATGGTCATCTTGGGAATGAGAGAGGATCTCTGTCACCATCAAAGGAAACTACCAGATGTCATCCTCCGACAGCTTCCATAGAATCCTCTTATGCCAAGGTACTGTAACTAACCCCATTTTACTCTAACTTGGCCAAAAATTTCCTTGTCTTTATTGTATATGCGGGCATATAAGTTGACATTTTAAGCACAAAAAATCTCTCTCAAAAAGTAGGGGCCGATTAACGCTAAGCATAAAGTTGTCAATACACACACACACACGAACAGCCGGAGAGAGAGGACGTCCCAGGCATCGCTCCTAACCTTGAGTAGTTTCAGGAATTTTGTCTGTCCTGTCTCCTAGGGTCTTTCTTTAAATTTAAAATAATGAAAGTTAGTAGACTACCAAAAATGTAAAGATTTGTTGGCAATAGTATACATGAATGTTTGTGGCTTATTCGGTAACAGCTGTTTAGGTACTTTACATTAAACATGGCCGAAAATGTAAACAATGAGGGAATGGAATTTCAAGGATTTGATGCTAATACTAATGTCATGGACCTGGTGAAAACATTAATTATGAGGATTAGTGAACTCGAAAAAAAAGTAGAGAATCTAGTGATAAAGGATGTGTCAGGAAGTACGGAAACCACCATACAGAGTCTAATCCAGTCCAACGAAACAGCCAATGAAGAGATTAGGAATTTGAAGAGGGAAAATGTTGAACTGAGGAGGAAACTTGAAGAGAATACTAATAAAACGGAGAAGGTGAGTAATGTATTAGAAGAACATAAGGCAAAGTGGGCACATGTAGAAGAAGAACAGAAAGAAGTGGTCAGCTTAAGAGAGATCATCCAGGAAGAAAGGGAAATGAACAAGAAAGAAATGGAAGAAAATGTAGTGAAAATATTGAAGAAAAAAGAGAAAATAGTGAGAGAAACTGTAGAAAGGAACAGATGTGTGGTAGTATTTGGAAACAGGGAAGAGGAAGAAAAGGTTAGGTTTGCAAGACTCGAGAGAGACACGAACATGGTGAGAGGAATATTAGGCAAGATTGACCCCGAAGGAGACAAGTGGGTAAAAGAAATTGAGGAAGTAAGGAGGATAGGGCCTTATAAGAAAGGGGAAACAAGACCAATGAGAGTCAAGTTTACATCAGAAAGTGTAATAAATGAGATACTTAAAGTGACCTGGAAATTAAGCAAAGAGGCGGGGATGGAAAATATTATAATAAGAAAAGATCTGAATGAAGAAGAAAGAGAAGTTTTAAAATCATTAAAGGAAGAAGTAAAGAAAAAAAAAATGATAAGAGGACAGAGGAAGAACGTAATACTTTTTTTTGGAGAGTATTGGATATGAAAGTAAGGAAATGGTATTTAAGGAAATAGAAGTGAAGGAAACTAGGGGGGATGGTTGTGAAAGATCAGAAGTTGAGGAAGTGGTACGGACAGAGAGTAGGAGAGAAGAGGGTATTAATAATGTCAAAAATAATTTGAAGGTGATATATACTAATGTTGATGGTTTCATATCGACAAGGATCGAAATTAATGATTTCTTGAGAGAACATGAACCTGATGTCATGTGCTTTGTAGAGACCAAATTAAGAGAAGATATTGATGTTCATTTGGGAGATGGTAAATACAAACTGTGGAGAAAAGACAGAAAAGAAAAAAAGGGAGGAGGAGTGATGATAGCAGTGAAGAACAACATAAATGTAGATACTGTGGAAATGGGAGAAGGCAGGGCTGAAGTGATATATATGAAATTAGAAACTGGAGAGAATGTCAAGAGAGATATGGCGGTAGTGTATGTTCCCCCAAAGACGAGAGCATGGAAGGATGACGAATACCATGAGATGTTGTCAGATATGGCTAGCTACTTGCAAAAAATAATTGAGAAAAGCAATAATATAATTTTGGTGGGTGACTTTAATTGTAAAGAGGTGAACTGGGAGGAATGGTACTCGGGAGGCGGCGAGGATTCGTGGGGCACTATGTTATTAAATATAATAATGAATAATGTGATGACGCAGTGGGTCAAAGAAGAGACACGGTTTCGAGGTGAGGACACACCAGCAAGGTTAGATTTACTGTTCACCAAAGAACCCGACGTAATAGAATCATTGGAATATCTCTGTCCTTTGGGAAAAAGTGATCACGTGGTCATTGAGTTCCAGATGTTAATAGGAAACGTCGAGCCAAGAGACGAGCTTCATAGACAGGGAAGATACAACTTTGGCAAAGCAAATTTTACAGGATTGAGAAACTTTTTTGAAAATGCGGATTGGAGAAAATTCAGAGAAACAAGAGAGATACAGAGGAAGTGGGATATCTTTCTAGACCTCTATAATTTGGGAGTGGAAAAATTTGTACCAAGAGTAAGAGGGAAAGAAAACAGGAAAAAGGAGTGGTTTAATAGAAGGTGTATGATAGCCAAAAAAGAGAGAGATAAGGCGTGGAGCAATTGGAGAAAGAGAGGTAACGACAGAACAAAGGAAGAATATAAAAGAACAAGAAACGGATACACAAGAATACGTAGGGAAGAAGAAAGGAATTTTGAAAAAGGTATAATTGACAAATGCAAGGATGAACCCAAACTGTTTTATAGATTTGTTAATGGCAAACTGAAACAAAAGGAAGGAATCACCAAGCTGAAAGGAGATGGAGAGGTCTTTAAGGATGCGGCAATGCAAGCAGAAATAATGAACAAACGTTTCCAGTCAGTTTTCACTAAAGAAAAGGAGCTTGTGGAAGGGGAGGGAGTGATTAGAAATGTTCCGGTGATGAAAGATATAAAAGTGGAGGTGCAGGAAGTGTATAAATTACTGGAAACTCAAGATGTAAGGAAAGCCCCAGGACCTGATGGAATTTCTAATTGGGTACTGAAGGAATGTAGAGAACAACTGGCGGATAAAATTCACAGCTTAATTGTATGCTCACTGGAAGAGGGGAAAGTGCCAAAAGAATGGAAGAGGGCAAATGTGGTACCAATTTACAAGGGAGGAAACAGGGAAGAACCCCTGAATTATAGACCAGTGTCTCTAACCAGCATGGTCGCAAAATTGTGTGAGAGAATCATGAAAGACAGATGGATAAAATATCTGGAAGAGATGAATATTTTGGCCGAATGTCAGTTTGGATTCAGAAGTGGAAGGTCATGTGTTTCAAACTTGTTGAGCTTTTACTCAAGAGTGATTGATGTGGTACAGGAGAGAGATGGTTGGGTGGATTGTGTGTACTTAGACTTAGAGAAGTCCTTTGACAAGGTACCTCATAAGAGACTAATGTGGAAACTAGAATATATAGGAGGACTAAAGGGGAAACTTCTGGAATGGATGAGAGACTTTTTGAGAGACAGACAAATGAGGACAGTAATAAAGGAAAAGATATCTGGATGGAGGGAAGTAACCAATGGAGTCCCTCAAGGCTCAGTGTTGGCGCCAGTAATGTTCCTTATTTACGTAAATGATATGGTAGATGGAGTGAACAGTTATGCGAGTCTGTTTGCTGATGATGTAAAGATCTTGAGGAAGATAGAGGTTGAGGATTGTAAAATACTGCAGGAGGATTTGGATAGGATACACAATTGGAGCCGGACGTGGGAAATGAAATTTAATGTAAAGAAATGTAAAATATTGGAAATGGGTAAAAGTACCAGGAGACCATCACTGAATTATTTTTTGGGTAATGAATTAATCACAAAAAGGAGAGAAGAGAAAGATTTGAGAGTGCTGGTCCAAGATAGTTTGTCACCAGAAAAGCACATTAACAAGATAGTTGGAGAGACTTATAAGCTCTTGACTAACATAAGAGTAGCATTTCATTATATGGATGAGGAAATGATGAAAAAATTGATAGTGGCCATGATCCGCCCCTGGTTAGAATATGCAGCGGTAGTGTGGTCCCCACACAAAAAGAAAGATATAAACAAGATTGAGAGAATACAAAGAACAGCAACCAAGATGGTCCCCAGTCTGACAGACCTGTCATACAGAGAGAGGCTGGAAAAACTGAATTTGCCTTCGTTAGAGGAAAGGAGAAAGAGGGGAGACATGATTGCGGTGTTCAGGACCATGGTGGGAGTAGATAAAATTGACAAAGAAGATCTGTTTGTATGGGATAAGAGAGCAACAATAGGACATGGAATGAAATTGAAAAAGTCAAGCTGCTTGAAGGATATCAAGAAATATAGCTTTCCTTACAGAAGTATAGACTTATGGAATAGCCTGGACAAAGAGATCGTCCAGTCTAAAAACTTAAACGAGTTTAAAGTTAAATTCGACTTATTGAGAAACAGCGACGGAAACCCACGAGCATAGTACATTCCGTGTATATCACAATTAGGTATATTCTTAAATATTTGGAACGACTTAGACAAAGAGGTGGTGCATGAGAAAAACATTCATGTGTGTAAATGTAGACTTGATAAATGTGGATATGGAGACAGGACAACACGAGCATTGCTCAATTCCTGTATACTACAAATAGGTAAATACAAATAGGTAAATACATGGCAGAGATGAAAATGAGGCTGTGGCATATACTGAAGGAGGGAACTGATACTACCTGCAGGCCTAGAGCCATACGGTAGCCTACTAATTCTATCATGCTTGTCTTATGCCGCAACTTTGATGACAGATCTAAGTTTTACGTACAGTACTATTGCTTGCCTGGCTAATTTTTGTAGCCGAGACAGAGTTTTAATAAAAGTAAGTCATGGTTACTGGCAATTAAGCTACCAGTGTTTACACCTAAACTTTGAGGAGTATCCTATGCCGTGTACCTTTCCATGAACGTAAACAAACACCAAATGGATAATGGCTAGTTGAGACAGTGAATCTGACATGCTATTACCATAGGCTTTCCATGGGTAGAGATGATGTGCATTTCAAACAGTTTTGCTACGGTGATTGGTTGCCATATTTTGGGGGTCGACTTATCCAGCGAATATTAGTCTAAACCAGAATTTTGCCCCAGAATTTTAGGAGTCGACCCATATTTTGGATCATCTTATATGCCAACATGCTGTATATGGTATTTTGATTATCAAGCTGTAATAGTTACAGAGGGCTTTCAATATTTGATTAATCTTACTTCGATATTTCTTACCTTGATCGGATTCGCCTGCTCGTCCAAAATTTGTGCTTGGTTTTCAAAAATCGTGCTTCGATCACTCAGGCTGGGTTGCGTGCGCAAGTCAGTGCTCATCTGTTCATCTGTCATGCCACCTACCGGCCACTTGGTGAAGCGTGCCCTCATTCAAACGTGGGAAATCTTTTTTGTGACTACAGTACCTGTTCTTCGCGCGCTTTCATTGAAAGTACAACGGAAGCTACGACCAGTGGAAGTGGCCAGAATGGTGGTGGGACAGGGGCTGGCCACGGACAAAAGCCTGAGCCCCTTAAGACTACTGTGAAGGGACAAAAATGGGAGTATCAGAAAGGAGCAAAACACAACAAGTATATGGCAGCAGATATGGAACGAGTTTTGAATATACCTGTACTGGAAAAGGCACACAAAGTGAGCGAAATTAAGCGTCTAACAGGTTTACTCCAGAGTACCATTTCTACAATGAAAAGTAAGCAGGCTGAGATTAAGAAGAACATTGTGATTGCCAAGAAAGTGTTTAGTGGGAATGAGCTTGGTCAATGCTGGCTGATCTATGACTTGTCCCATCGCAGTCGTCTAGAGGCCGCTATGGAACGTTATTTAGACAAATGGGTGCATCGGTGAGCCAAGGAGGTAGGTAGGGTAAATAGCCCTCAACTCCGTGTGCAAGTGAATATATTTTACAAGGCCATCTGTGATAAGAAGAAAATTGTTGACCCCCCCAAATTCACAGCTTCTGTTGGATGGCTCCAAAAAATCAAGAAGAGATGTGGGATAAAATATGCACAATATCAGGGAGAAGTTTCCTTTGCTGATAGTGAAGCAGCCAACAGCTATCCAGTTTATGCCAAGCAGCTGATCAAGGAAGGTAGATATAGCCCTCATCAAATATACAACTGTGATGAGACTCGGTTATTTTGGCGTCATTCCCCTAAGACAACTTATATCAATAAAACAGAAAAACAGTCACAGGGGTCAAGTTGTCCAAGGACAGGATAAGCTTGTTGTTTACCTGTAATGCCAGTGGATCCCACAAAATGAAGCCCTTAGTCATACGTAAATATAAAAAACATCAAGACTTGACAAAGCTAAATGTTTACTGGATGACAAGTGCTTCAGCTTACATGACCTCTGCCCTCTCAGTTGAATGGTTCAACACCTGCTGTGTCCCCGACACACAAAAAAATTGTCACGAGCTGAACTTAGACTTCAGAGCACTACTTTTTTTTTTTATAATGCCCCTGGGCATGTCAAGTTTTTAGTTGGCTGGCACCCCAATGTCCAGGTTGTCTTCCTTCCCCCCAACACTACCTCAAAAATTCAGTCCCTTGATCAAGAATTAATAGTCAGTGCGTAGCACCCATCTAGCAACAAACCCTCATCCATTTTCTGTCCAACTCTTCAATGCAAGAGTTAACCGTTACTCCCAGTCCTTCATTTATGCAACAAGTCTGCTCTGGAACTGTCTCCCTTTGTCTGTATTTCCTACTTCCTATAATCTCCAGTCTTTCAAACGCAGTGTGTCCAGGCATCTCGAAATGAATAGATCTTGAATTTGGCTCGCTTTTGTATTGTTTTTTTGTTTTTTTTCTTGGAAGGAATGTTTTGTGGGGTCAGCCTTTGGTTCCTTCTTTTCGCATTAAAAAAAAAAAAAAAGTATCTGCATGACAAAATGCACCATGAGACCGACAATGAGCAAGAAATTGCCGAAATTGCAGCCCAAGCATGTGAAAGTGACACCGACAATGAGGTAGACAAACCAGCGCCCTCCACCCCGTTTTCCCCAGCCCCTGTTACCAGCTCCTAAACCGACCAAGGATGTGATTTCTGTCAAGGATTTCTGGAAGAAGGTCACAGTTAAGAACGCTGTGTGGACTTTACTGTTACTGCATGGAATAATATTACACAAACTACAATTAACCATGCATGGGAAAAGCTGCTGAAGCCGGAGAAACAGACAGAATCAGGCAGAAATCTAATGCAAGGCAGACCTGCTCGCCAACACCGTAGTGTCTATTAATCAAGCACCTGGATTCTCGAGTGTAGATGAGAGCCAAGTTTTGAGGGAATTGGTTGGTGCTGAAAGTGGTGAAGGATTGGGCACTGTTGAAGATCTCATCAGAGAAGAAGAGGATACCATAACGAAGAGACTGACATGCCCCTACCGGACCCTAAACCAGCCCCACTCACTGTCCAACAACTCTCCGAGGCTCTGGGACACCTGGCGAAGGCCAGGGATATTGTCAATGGGAGGATGGACACCACCCAGATCGATAGACACTTTGACTTCATCAGTACACATTTCATGGATGTCTACAACACCAAGGTGAACAAGCAGAGGCAGACAAAAATCACCAACTTCTTCAAAGCTAGACAGAGAGTGGCCCAGGCAGTTGAAAACAACAGATGAGGCTGAAACATGACTGGTTAACCCTGATGACTAAAACACCGAATTGCCTGATGTTCTCGACTTTGAGGGGTTCGATTGTGATGACAGAGGCAGTGACAGTATCAACAGCAGTGGCCATGGTGATTGGGCCAAGGACAAGGAAGCGGGTGTTCACTCAAGCGGGGTTGGGGCGAGTGTGTGTGATGGCAGTGAGGGTGGCAGTGGTGGCTGGCAACAGTGGCTCAACCACCGTCTCGGAACCAACAGTACCACATAAGCTTCATTCTTTCTATTTTAAAGTGAGTGCAGCCTGTATTTCTTGCTTTTCTTGCTAATAGTAGGTAAATATGTACAGTACTAAATATAAGCAAATATATGGTTGTGTAATGAAGTTAAGAAGTCACTGCATGATAGTATTGTGATCCCTACCCTGACGTATGGAAGTGAGGCATGGACCTTACAAGAGGGGAACAAGTCAAGAGTGAGAGCAGTGGAAATGAGTTACTTGAGAGGAGCATGTGGAGTGACGTGGAGGGACAGGTTGACGAATGAAGAAGTGAAGGAACGCTGTGGGGTGGATGTGGATGTGGTTGAGAAGATTAGGAGAAATACACTGAGGTGGTTTGGACATGTGGAGAGAATGGAGAATGAAAGACTGACTAAGAGGGTGTATGTGGGTGAGGTGGGAGGAGGGAGAGGGAGAGGTAGACCAAGGATGAGGTGGAGGGATGGAGTTGAGAGGTATATGAGGGAGGGGGGGGTGAGTTGGGGGGAGGGTAGTCAAATGGTGGGTGACAGAGCGACTTGGAGGCGTTTTGTCTGCGGCCACCCTTTGCGGGATTAGGGTGTCGGGCTATAGATAGATAGATAGATAGTAATGATTTTGGGTGGGTATAAGTGTGTACTTAAAAGTTGATGTAGGTTGGTTGGCGACACGCCAGTCCCATTTATTTATTTTCCCTAATTTTATCAATTTGCACTTCAATAAATTACACTTTGATTGTTTTTTTCGGTACTAAAACTGATTGAAGATCGAGAGCCTCCTGTACGAAGAAGTGCTATGCCAGAGATGTAGAATTGTAGCATTGTCTTATTCTGCCACTGAGCAATGTGAAATAAACTGCAATAGGAAAAAATTTAGGCCAAGTTAAGGTAACAGTTCTGTAGTATGAAGGAGTACCAGTAACAATTGAAATATTGCTTATCATGATACTACTAATAAGGTCCATCATAGAGATGCATCTTTGAAAACAAAGTCTATTTGTGGACAAGATAAATATTAGTGTACTCTTTTTACACCAGTTTGGCATAAAATTGCAGTCTCTCCATCATGAAAAGTTAGTTGTAAGAATATATTAGTGCCAGAAGATGGTGCTAGTCATGAAGAAGTCCTGTGGAAAGAACGTATGTTAGGATGAGAAACAACTGAACTCACCGGCCTCACACTTCCAAGTGCGCGGGCTCCGTCTGCATACCGTAAGACCCTTCTGATGATGTCACCACTTGGACCGAAACAAGTGTGTGCTACACACACACTAACAGCAATATGCACTAACACTCTCGTCCTCTCTTCTTAATTTGATGAAAGATCCCAAAGATGAAACTGAATGGATTATTGGCATCCTATACACACTATGTATCCAATACATAGAGTTTTGTTTAAGCACCATTAAGACCCAGCCTGTAACCACATACAGATATGTGGTGTCCCTTGAAGTATTATAATCCTTCTAGTCCCGGCTGACTGCTGCACGCAGCCGCTCAGTCGAGGCACCTTTCTTGGTGAGACAGTCAGCCAGTTGTTGTGATATATCCACCCAAGACACTTCATCAATCTCCCCTTGCTCCAACATGTCTCGTAATACAGCAATATCAATGCGCAATCTTCTGTCTTCTACCCTCCTACAGGAGTAAAGGGCATCCACCAGACTCTTGTTATCCACGAAACACTTGATCTTGAAATCTCCACATCCAGAAACCTCACACAATATGTTGGCGAGATATACAGCAGTTTCAGCACTCTCAAGCAGTGCCAACGTTTCAGCAGATAAAGTCGATTTGACGACCCGCCTGATCTTTCTAGTCTGCCAGAATAAGGGACATCTTGCCCCACTAGCATCTCGTAGGAAGATCACAAAGCCTCCCTGAGACCCATTGCCTACAAGGTTGGCAAAAGAGGCATCTGAAAAGCACTCTATATAACATTCATCGAGTGGCCCCATTCTTGGAATGTATAGCTTCATGTTGTCAGTCTTCGCCCTTGCGATCACCTTGTTGAGCCTAAGCAAGTCTGCTACGGTAGCTCGGTTGCTAGTCATACTCAACTCACACACATCAAAGGCAATATCTGGTCGAGTATGTGTGGCAATCCAATTGAGCTTTCCAATTAACGCTCGGTACTCAGTTTTCTCAGACTCAGTCAGCTCTCCTAATTTTACTGCTGCATGATGCCTGCTCAGCGTGACTGGTTTCAAAGACGAAGCGTACTGGAACTGGCCAGGCGTTATGCTGCCATCGCTGTTGGAGACGACATTTAGACCAATGTATTTGAAAGCTTTTGATTCCGAACTGCCGATGAGGAATATTTGACTCAAACTGTTCATCACTTGCTGCTCGAACTCATGTGTACCAGCCCAAAGGAAATCATCAGCATAAATGCTTATACAGTAATGCCTTCGATCTTGCCCCTATTACTCCAAGAGAACAGTGCTGAATCCAGTGAACACTTTAGCTCAGACTCAACAACTGATCTTTAACATGCAGGTACCAGTGCCTAGCAACATCACAAAGGCCGTAAACCGTTTTCTTTAGTCTCCACAGCTTACCGTTTGCATATTCAGGCGGAGGTCGTAAATGAACAACTCACTCAGTGTCGTTACCTTGCAGATAAGCAGCTTTCACATCCATAGCGTGGCAATCCCATTGGTTGGTGGAGGCAAAAGAAAGTGCCAAACACACAGCCTCTTTTGAGTATGTAGGAGAGTCTTTCCGGAGATCTACGGTGTCTTCCTCAAATCCTCTGGCGACTAAATGGGCTTTAACAATCGGCTTCTCGTTTTTCATTTTTTCCGTCACAACCCATCGAACAGTTATGGCATCTTGCCCAACATCATCTACTTCCTCATACACGTCATTATTCTGCCAGTTTGTAATTTCTATTTCCTTGGCGCATAATACGTCCCCAGAGTTGAAAAGAACAAGCATCTCTACTTCATCATCAACTACTTCCCATGTGCTGAAATCATGTTGCAGATCCACCCAATCAATAATGCCATCAGAGTCCTTCTTCAAACTGTAGCAGTGTTTGTACTTTCCAGTGGCTTTTCCCACCTGACACACAATCCTTCCAGTCACCAACTCTCCAGTTTCTGAATGTATTCCCTTTATACGCTGACCAACAGAAACCTTGGGAGGCTCCTTAACCGGAAGAGAAACTGTGGGAGGCTGATCATTCAGAATTGCACCATTTTCCGACTCATCATCCGGTGGATAGTCATTCAATACTTGTGAAGAATCGTCATTAGGCTTCTCTTGGACTACACTGTTCTTCTCATAACTACTGACGCTGTCTCCAACTGTAGTATTTCGTTCTGGAGCACGTGCTAGACGACACACATGCACTCGCGCGTAGACACCACCGTGTCTCACCAGAATTTGTTTTCCATCTCTGCCTATTACGATTCCAGGACTATGTCATTCATGATTGTCATTTCTTTTGTAGAAGACCTCATCTCCATTTTGGATGTCGTTTAAGTCACTCGAACGTATGTTGTGCCACAGTGCCCTAGCCAAACGTTCACCCGATTCAGTCTTTATAAACTCTTGCCTTGCTAAATGAAGAGCGTTCAAATTGTCCCTCACAATTTTTGATGGTGATGTAGGTTCCAAGGCTGGAGGATCATTTGCATACACATTAGGCAGGCCAGGGTTTTGACCAAAAACAAGTTGGTTAGGAGAAAAACCTGCATAGTTGGTGAGAGCATTTCTTGCCGATACTGCCCAAGCCAAGGCCACATCCAAGTCACACTGGCTATCAACCATTATCTTCCTAACAATGTCACCAATGACTGCATCTGATGCTCATATACTCTGTTGCTCCATGGACTCTCTGCAGATGTCATCACGATCTTGATATTAAAGGCCTCTCCCAATGCTCGTATTTCAGCATTGTTGAATTCACACCCATTATCTGTGAGAATTTTTCCAGGTGCGCCAAACAGAACAATCCAGCTCTGAAATACTCCTTTGGTAATGGTGGTCGCACATTTGTCCGCAATTACTATCGCGGTGCAGTACTTGGTCGCCAAATCAACAAGGACTAAGAAATAATGCCTTCCCCAAGCATTCAAATCCATAGCTATGGCTTCGTTAAACTTAGATGCCATGGGCAAACTGACTATGGGTCGAGGCTTAGCTCTCTTGTGCCTACAACAGACTGTACATGCATCAGATACATCCTTGATAGCTTGCTCCAATTCTGAACTTTCAATTCCTGCATCTGTAATAAGTCTAATTAGTTTAACGGACGTTGGGTATCCAAATTGCCAGTGAAGCTTCGAAGCCGTTTTGTCTACATCGCCCCCAAGAGATGCCAGTGCGATCGTTTCACAAAACTCTCGGCCTAGTCACAAAGAAATTGGAAGCAAGTAATGGCCTGAAGATGAGGACTTCAAATTAACAATAGTTCCAAAAATTTTGACCTGGTCACTCTCAAAATTAATCACCATTTTTGCTTTTTTCATGGAACGTTTGCTCAGCAGCAAGGGAATATTGCAGCTCACCACATCAGTCACAATGGTTGCACGCATATTTACAATGTAGCAGGGGAGAGTAACACGTTTGAGGGAAGATACTGTGACACCATCAGCGAAAGTAAATGTTAAGGATGACTTTTCTTCTATTATAGCGTCACATTCGTAATCACTGAGCTCACTTAGATAGCAATTGATCCATTCAAGCCCACATACAGTTGTAGAACACCCTGTGTCTAGAACAGCACATCCCTTAGATTCTTCTACTAGCATCTGTAATTTTCCTCTACTAGCTGTATCTTCTGCATAGCCCATAAATAATGACAGATGCACTGTTTCATAATTTTCTTCTCGACTGCCTTTATTTTCGTATGCATCTGGACAGTCACGTGCCCAATGAAATCGAGAATCACATACTAAACACCTCGACATCTTACCATCAGGCCCGAGTGGGTTCTGCCTCCTGCCGGTGGATGAGCGTTGGGAAATTCTAGCAGACACAGTTGAACGGCCATCACCATGACCTCGATCACGTACTGCACCACCCCGAAACCTTGTCCTTCCTCGTTGAGTATTCCTAACGTAAAACGTTACCTCATCCCCGACTTCGTCACTTCAAAAATCTGGTTCACTCTTCACCTCATTGGCAGACACCGATGCATCGTTCTGCCCGCAAATTTCCCTAGCGAAAATACGATTCAGGGGAGATTTCATATTTTCGCAAGTTACCTCAGTTATCTCAGACATCACTAGTTGTTGCTTACTATCTGAAAGTTTGCATGAAGCCAGAAGCATAAAAGCCATCACAGAATTAGGTAGTTGCATGTCCTGCTTTGTAAATTCAAAATAAACATGCTCGAATTCTGCCACGAACTTACGAATGTTCATATCACCAGGTCTTCTGAAGTTGTACAATTCATGAAAAGCTGCAAACTGCCGACATCCTTTGTCCACGAGAAATAAACCGTCTAGTTTGTTCAACAAGGTCTGAACACCATTATCATCTTTCAGATCAGCAGCATCAATTTCTGAAGATGCCACCCTCTCTCTTGCTGACAATGAGAGGTGAATGGCTAGAGCTTGCTTCTTTTTTGGTAAGTCCGTCAGTTCGCACCATATGTCGATGTCCTTCTTCCAACTCTCATAGTCAGAATCATTTTCAAGTGTTGGAGGCCACTTAGTTGAGCACGACGCCATTATGCTCTAACTGCACTCTGCTACCAGTGTTAGGATGCGAAACAACTGAACTCACCGGCCTCACACTTCCAAGTGCGCGGGCTCCATATGCATACCGTAAGACCCTTCCGATGACGTCACCACTCGGACCGTAACAAGTGCGTGCGCATACACACACACTAACAGCAGTATGCACTAACATGTAGACCCCATAGTATTGTCTTCTTCTTCTGGTGAGCTGAAAAAAGTAAAAATCTGGGCCAAGTTAGAGTAAGAAGAGTATGGTATAATACAGTACAAAACTCTTCAATGCATTTACTGTTCATGATACTGTAGGCTGTTTTTTATAGGATTTTGTTATAGCTATGCTGTCCATCCACTCACTCGATGTAGTATTGCTCTCAGATGCCTGTCCTTTCCTTTTTTCCTTCCTTCCTTTCCATCCTTCCTCTTTTATCTTTTTTCCTTCATTATTTCCTTCTTTCTGTGTATGGGTTACTCTACACTGAATGACAAGCCAGGAAGCCATTTACTACACTGGGTGGTAACCATATAACCAAATTGTGGCACCTGGTGGTTTAGTGGGCATTTAAGGTGCTCCAATCGATTTGAGCCAGTACAGGTTTATATCCAGGGGATGGTTGAGGTTTATTGTTCATGTCCATTTAGGCATGAGTGAGGCTGGTCATGCTCATCTTAAATATCAGGACCAGCTTGCTGAGCCCTAGGCTTCTGTGCTCCTCATTGAGCAACACTGGATTAGATGATGAATGAATGAAATAAATCATTATGTAATGGTAGGTGGGGGCGCTCATCATCCACTCACTCAATGTAGTGCTACTCTCGGGTGTCTGCCCTGTCCTCTCCTCCATCCTTCTTTCCTTCCATCTTTGCTCCTCTTGCATTCCACGGAACGTGGAATGGTGTAAGGGGAGCAAATGATGAGTTGAAAGAGAGAGAGATTGTCCAGGTGCTTGAGGGTGCGAAAGTTGATGTATGCGGAATAACTGAAACGAAATGGATGGGTGAGAGTGTGAGAGAATGGGAGTATGGATGGAGTAATATGTGCAGGAGTAGGTGAGAATGAGAAGGCAAAAGAAGGAGTATATATAGTTGTGAGTAAAAGACGGAAGAAGAGCATAAGAGAGTATGGATCAGTTGGGTCAAGGATTGTGTGGGTAAGATTGAAAGTTGGAATACAGATGTGGGCGATTGTGTGTGTGTATGCGCCAATGCAAGATCGTGCAAGCAGAGTGAGAGAAGAGTTCTGGACAAATGTAGAAGTGTGCATGGAAAAGTTTGGAAGGAATGAGAGTGTTTTTGATCGGTGATATGAATGGTAAAGTAGGGAATGTGAAGGTGGATGGAATAGTTGGCGAGTGGGGTGTGCCTGCTGAGATAGATGAGAATGACAGCGCATTAGTGGACATTTGTGCTGGGAGGGAGTTGGTGATAGCCAATACCCTCTTCAGGCACAAAATGATCCACAGGTATACATGGTGAGTGATGAGGAGGGTGGGTGGTGAAGTGAATGAAAGGAAGGCAATGAATGATTATCTGTGTGTGGATGAAAGGATGTGAAAATGTGTAATGGATGCAAGAGCTTATAGAGGTTGGGGGAGTGGACTTTCTGACCACTACTTGGTGGTGGTCAGAATCAAGGTCCAATTAGGATGGAGAAATAGAAGAAGGGAAGGACAGGAAGAAGGAGTATTTGTAAGGAGAGTGGAAAGGTTACAAGAGGATCAGAAAATGGCAGAGTATAAGAGAGAAGCGATTGGGCAAATATGAATTGGAGCAGATGGGGGACGTGGAAGGTGCGTGCAGAATATTTAGAGAAGAAATATGTGCAGCATGTGATGTGGTGTGTGGGATGAAGAGAAGACGGAGGGGTGTGCAAGGAACTGAGTGGTGGAATGAAGAGGCTGTGGCACAAAAGAAGAAAGCATACAATGAATGGCTGAGAAATAGGGGCGTGGAAGAAGTTGATAGGCGGAAGAGAGAGTTATTTGTAGAAAGAAAGAGAGAGGTGAAAAGATTAGTAGGAGAGAGTAAGAAGAGAGCGGATGAGGAATTTGGAAGGAACTTGAGTGTAAAGTGGAGGGACTGTAAGAAAATGTTCTGGAAAGAGGTGAAAAGAGTAAAACAGGGTGGAAGTGAAGTTAGCAGGGGAGTGAAAGATAAAAATGGTAGATTACTAGTGAAGGGAGAAAAAGTGAGCAGATGGAGAGAACACTTTAAGGAATTGTTGAACGTGGAGGATGGAAGTAATGCAAGTATAAGTGGCTGGGGAATGGCTGGGAGAAGGAGGGAGGTGAGAAGACAGGAAGAAATCAGTAGGATATAAGTTGTGGAAGCAATGAAGAAAGTTAAATTGGGGAAAGCCCCAGGAATAGATGGAGTGTGTGGTGAAATGCTGAAGTATGGGGGAGAGATAGTAGTAGAATGGATGTGGAGAATGTGCAGATTGGCCTGGGAGGAAGGTACTGTAGAGTCCTGGAGGATTGGAAATCAGGTATAATTATTCCCTTGTACAAAGGAAAAGGGGAAAAAGAAGTGTGTGGTAATCATAGGGGCATTTGTCTTCTTAGTATAATAGGAAAAGTGTATGGTAGGATACTTATTGACAGAGTTAGAGAAAAAACAGAGAAATTAGTTGGAGAAGAACAGGGAGGCTTTAGAAAGGGAAGAGATTGTGTAGATCAGATATTCATTCTTAGATCTTTAGTGGAAAAGTTTATAGAGAAGGGAAAGAAGTTGTATGTGGCTTTCCAGAGAAAGCATATGACAGGGTGGATAGACAAGGATTGTAGAAAGTATTAAGAATAAATGGAGTAGATGGGAAGTTGTTGAATGCTGTGAAGAGTATGTATGATGGTGCAAAGGCTGCAGTGCATGTGGATGGTGAACTGAGTGAATTTTTCTCTTTGGAGGTTGGGTTGAAACAGGGATGTGTCTTATCTCCATGGTTGTTCAATCTGTACATGGATGGGGTAATAAAAGAGGTACAAGGTAGGGTAATGGAGTGTTTGGAAACTCCCTAACTGTTGTTTGCAGATGATACTGTGTTGTTGAGTGAAGATAAAGGAGAGCTGCAAGGCTTGGTAGATGAGTTTGGGAGAGTGTGTAAGAAACGGAATCTAAAGGTGAATGTAGGGAAGAATAAAGTGGTGGTCTTTGAGAGAGGTGAAGTCAGTGAATGTACAGCGAGGTTGGATGGTGAGGAATTGGAAAATGTGAGTACGTTTAAGTACTTGGGTAGTGTGATGAGTAAGGATGGAGGTTTGGAGGGTGAAGTTCTTGAAAGGGTACAGCAGGGAAGAAAGGTTGCTGGTTCCTTGAAAGCAGTGATAAGAAGCAGGGAAGTGAGCATGGAAGTGAAAAAGTTACTACATGACAGTATTGTGATACCAACTCTAACGTATGGAAGTGAAGCTTGGACGTTGCTGGAAGGACACAAGTCAAGAGTGAGAGTAGTGGAAATGAGTTATTTAAGAGGAACCTGTGGAGTCACATGGAGAGACAGGCTGACAAATGAGGATATAAAGGAGCTTTGTGGTGTGGATGTGGATGTGATAGGAAGCGTTATGAGGAACACACTGAGGTGGTTTGACCATGTGGAGAGGATGGAGGGTGAAAGACTGACGAAGAGAGTGTATGTGAGTGAGGTGGAGGGGGGAAGAGGGAGGGGGAGGCTGAGGATGAGATGGAGGGATGGGGTGGAGAGGTATATGAGAGAGGGGGGTGTGAGTTGGGAGCAGAGCAGTGAAATGGCGGGGGACAGGGTGACATGGAGTCAATTTGTTTGTGGCCACCCTGAACGGGATTGAGGCGTCTGGCAGTAGATAGATAGATAGATTCTTCTGTCTTTCTTTCCTTCATTCTTTCCTCATCTTTCTGCCTGTGGGTGATTTTACATTGCCTCTTCTGTCTTTCATTCCTTCATTCTTTCCTCTTCCTTCTGCCCATGGGTGACTCTACACTGAGTGACAAGCCAAATGGTTTCCTGTACACCAGGAAACCATTTACTACGCTGGATGGTAACCATATAACCAAATTTTGGCGCCTGGTGGTTTGGTGGTTAATTATTGTTCTTCAATCAGATTGAGCCGGTGAAGGTTTATATCCAAGGGATGGTTGGGGTTTATTGCTTACATAGTACCACTCAGGGATGAGTGAGGCTGGTCACTATCATCTTAAATGTCAGGACCAACTGCCTAGCCCCGGGCTCCTACGCTCCTCGTGGGACAATGTAGGATTGGTTGATGGATGGATGGATGGATTCTACATTCCAAAATATTTTACTTTCTGTAAAGCCTTTGAACCAAAGCATTTTGGATTTGATAGTATGTGCTGTACTTTCCATTAACCATCCACCTTACTCAACCTGTGTTCTTCCATTTGCAGTTCTAATTAATTTCAGGTGGTGTGCCCTGCACAGACTCAGCAGTCCTGAAACTATCCATATTCCAGTCAGGTTTCTCATTGTGCAAGTAGCTGTAGGGTTCTTGCCATGCTTTCATTAAATCTTCATTTGCAACAAAGAACATAAGTCCTGACTGGTTGTTCACTGACCATATCATGATATTTCCGTACCATTTGCTTTGACATTTTGAATGCCTCAGCTCTCCCTTCAGGACTATTTAAATTGTCAACTATTTTTTACTGTGTCTTAGTCTTTGCCATGTATACTTTGGTCCTAGCTGTGTGAATGACTTCCAGATGCAGCTCCATATCTCCACCCTATTTTCATTCATCAAGCTTCATCATCTTTTCACAAATTCATGCATCCACTTTATCATTCCACCAGTAAGTCACTTTATGTCTTGAGATGTCTTCATTCAGTCATAGACTACATCTGTGGCCTTCAGTAAACTTTTTGAGAGCCCACTGTGGTGTCTCTGTTAACCATGTGGAGAGAGGCAAATGTGATGTCCATGCAGGGTCCAAACCTCCATACTCACATACACTTCCCTGCGACTTGCTGTCGCGAGGTGCTATCTGGCACAAGTGAACATCGTTTTGCTGTATAGGACACGCCCTGTAGGGGTAACTGCTTGTCTACGTTTGGTGGGTCTGCACGGCTAGACAGACTGGGGTTGCTTAGTAGCAGTAACAACCATGTGCACTACTTTCATCAATTTGTTTCTGCAGATCAACTTGGATTTTATTTATTTTTTTAATAGATTTTGCAGTTGACTGAGACCTGAGACCTGCAGAAATAATTTTCATTACACTGAATTTCCTTGGTCTGAGGAATGAGTGCTGCAGCACACAACAACAGTCTGCAAATTCATCATTGTCATCATTCAGACCTTTCCCACCCAAGGGCAGGGTGAGGAGTAGCAGTGTCTGGGCAGACTTGGGCTGTCTGGATGTTGCAACTCCTCACCCTGCCCTTGGGTTAGAAAGAAGATCTGGATGATGATGATGAAATTGCAGACTGTTTTTGTGTGCTGTAGCACTCATTCCTCACCAGATGTAACTTTCACATCCTTGACTAACTTTCTGAGTCTGCTGTCCCTTTTCTTAAATGTAGCATTGCACACTACCTTGTCCAAGGCAGCCTCAAATTCAAGAATCATTTCTCGTTCAGTGTTTCTTGTACCATAACTAGAACCTTCCAAGACAGATATGTTAGTGATACTGCAGCATTGTCGGAAAGTTTTTATACTGTGGTACAATGAGTAGAATTATTAACCCTTTGATTGATAACTCAGTATGGCATTTTCTGCTGGGTAACTACAGATACTGTTAGAGTATTTGGCAGTGTAAATGGCTGTCAATCATAGATAAAAAAAAGTATCATTACTGTGTTAATACTAGTTTAGAAAAGTTCACATGTATTTTACAAAAAAAAAAAAAAAAATCTGACTTAATCATGTCATGCAGGTTGATAAGGGCAGTAGAAGCAAGAAGGTTGTGGCATTAAAGGGAGACATCAAGCATGAGCCTATAAGCAGTTCATCTCTGTGTAACAAGAAATCTCATGAAACCTCTACCGGTGATGGTAGGTAAAGTGTCTCTGTCCTGCAGTGCTTGATAATTTGAACATTTATGGAAGTCAGATTATTGTTAAAGTTGAATAAATTATGTAAGCTTAATATATATATTATTCATTATTTCTGGATGTTTGTTTAATGAATTCTTAATTGGGGTATTATATCTAGATTACTTTATACTTTATATGAAAAAGTTGGACTATAATGAGGAGATATGTGGTTAAGCTTCCAGTACATGTCTCTCCAGTTGCAGTACATGCCATTTGGCACCATGTATACACCATAATGGAATATTATCAGTTTAGGGCTGATAATAACTACCACAGACAAATTTTTAATTTTGCTTTTGAAGACTCCAACACGCTTGCATGCATCGGCCATGGTCACCTAATGGTGGCTGTCCATGCTGTTCGATCTCTGGCAGCATCCCTGTTTAGTCGCTTATCCCTGAGGTCTTACTCATTGACCTCATCCCAGGTCTTTTTCAGTCAGCCTCTTGCCACTGTACCCCTAACATTGACACTTCTCACTGTCAGATTTCAGTTATCGTCCTCCATCCTCTCCACATGCCCAAACCATCTCAATGTACCCCTCCTCATCACAACACTAATACACTCCAGTCCCATCCTACCTCTCAACTCTTCCATTGTAAACCTAACTCCCATAGGCCTCACACTCAGGGATGCACTGCACATCCAACTAATCATTGCCATTTTTGTACCAAATTTTTTCATACCTAAACAAATATTTTATTTTATGCGATTGGGTGTGCAAAGTTATTGACTTTAGTCACTATTATTAGGAATAAAATTGCCATTTCTCCTCATGAATGCTGAGCAGTAAGAAGTGATTAACATGATGAAATGGTATAATAAGAATGCAAGCCCATTCCAATATATTATTCAGCCATTCAGCTACATGCAATAGCCTGCAGTGTATGAAAATCTCTGCCTTGAATGAACTAGAGTATAGTAAAAGAGGGACAGCTTGCTAGGATGTTGGGGTTGAAAAAGCAGTAAAGGAAACAAGGAAGACGTGGTTTGGGTGGGTGGAAGAAGGAGTTGTTGTGAAAGAGACTATATTTTGAGAGTAAGGTATACAGTATATGAAGGAATAGTAAAGAGAAGAAAAATCAGTGCTAACTACTGCATACTGGAAATAGGTAAGTTTGGAACTGACACAAAAATGTAGGAACAATTGTGGAAAAAAAATTCAGTCTTATGGAATGAGCATTGGAGTGTGCTAACAAATTGAGGAGTAATAAGGTTCAGATGAAAAGAATATTTTTAAATACTGATGAGTGGGAATGACAGAGCAGCTATTGGGATACTGTGCATAGAATTAAAGCAAAAATAAAAATGAACAGATTTATCAGAGTTGGTAGGCTATGTAAGGATAGCACTGACATACCCAATAGCCTACAAAAAACGTTATAGGCTATTGGTTCTGCCAGTGCCATTCTCACATGGCTTACCAACTGTCTGATAAATCTGTTCATTTTTAGTGTTACCTCGTGAAGTCATCCTTTTTAGCATGTGTAAAGATTGTGAGGTATCCACACCAAATATATGTAAAACATGCATGAATTCCTTCATATTCAGCTTGTCGCATACAGGTTTGATTAATGAAAGTGAGAACTAATGTATTTTGGCATTTATGGGTCTAGTAAAAGCAAATAACATGGTGAAGTGGGAGGCATTATGAAATGTTTTACAGATAGTATATATGATGTGAATGGAGAACTGTTGAATGTTGAAGAGAGCTTTTATGGTGGTAGTGAAAACATGTTTAAAAGTAGTATCAGTGTTGGGGTAAACCAAAGATGTGCATACATGTCCCTGAGGTTGTTCAAATTTTATGTACAGTATGTAGTACAATTTGGTGGTACGTGGGGTCATTCATCATCCACTCACTCAATGTAGTGCTGCTCTCGGGTGTCTGCCCTTTCCTCTCTTCCTTCCATCTTTATCTGTTTTTCATTCCTTCATTCTTTCCTCTTCCTTCTACCTATGGGTGACTTTACACTCCCACTTCTGTCTTTCTTTCTTTCATTCTTTCCTCTTCTATCTGCCTATGGGTGACTACATTGATTGACAAACCAAATGGTTTCCTGTACACCAGGAAACTATTTACAATGCTGAGTGGTAACCATATAACCAAATTATGGTGCCTGGTGGTTTAGTGGGTAATTAAGGCACTCCACTTGGATTGAGCCTGTGTAGGTTTATATCCAAGGGATGGTTGGTGTTTTTTGCTCACATAATGCCACTCAGGGATGAGTGAGGCTAGTCGCTTTCATCTTAAATGTCAGGACCAACTTGCCTAGCCCCAGGCTCCTATGTTTCTCTTGGGGCAACATAGGATTAGATGATGGATGGATGAATGTGGTACAGTTTTTTTTTTTTTATCAACCCTGGTCAGTTTGGCCAAGCAGACCCATCAACCATAGGCAAGCAATTGCCCCGATAGGGTCTTCATGTCCAGTGAATTGATGTTTCTTTGTGGTAGACAGCACCTTCCCCCAGCAAGTTGTGGGGAAAAGTATGGAGGTTTGGTTCTCTGGTGGACACTGCATTGTCTTCACTCTATCCAGTTAACAGGGGCACCATAGTTGGCTCCATATCACTTTTTTTTTTTTTTTTTTGTTTTTTTTTTTTTTTTTTTAATGCAAGAAAGAAGGAACCAAAGGCCAGAGGCCCACAAACTCTTCCTCCCATAAAAAAAAAAAAAAAAAATACAAAAGAGAGCCAAATCCAGTATTTTAGTATTTAGTTACATAGTCACAAGTCAGCATGGTAAATGGTGTCCTTGGTTACAGGAAACTGTTAGGATTGCCATTCACTGTAGAGCCACTGGGAATGAGAGGAAGAGTTATAAAAATGACTGGTAGGATGAGAGAAATAGGAAGAGAGGAGGGCAGACTCAGTAAAAGAATGGTAAAGGTGAAGGATGAAGTAGGCAGCACTGCCTCAGTTGAGTGTTTTCTAACAGTTAGAGAACAAAAAATATGTTGATTAACCAATTGGTTGCCACGGTGTGCTTAAATTATTTTATTCTGGCTCTTGCCATATGATTTTATTCATCCAAGGAAAGCTTAAAGCAGTTGACTCCTGCTCTATGGTGATGTCTTTAATTTTATTGTTGTTCCATCAGGTAATTTTATTTAACTTAGGAAAAACCTCCTCACAGTGAAGTAGCTAGAAACAGTCAGCTTGAACCCCATAACTTTGAGTGGTCCCCTCAAAGCTGAATAAAAAATGTTGGTCAGTAACATGAATGAAATATTAGTGATATCCTTGGACTAGCAGGGTTAAATAGTTAAAACTGGGGTTTATTTCACTGGCAGAACATCAGAAGCCTAGCGAGGAAGAATGTGGAAGTAGCCAGACTTCATCGGACACCCAGCTGAGAGTCATTGATGGACAAGAGTTGGTTGAGAATACAGCTGACGCAGTGGTAGAGCGGCTGCGTGAATTCATAGACTTTGAGAAAAAAGTATGTTGAACAGCGGGAAAGCTTGTTATTAAATGTATCTCCTGTGTGCATTTTATCATATCTGCATATCCTGTATTAACACATGCAGTCTGCCCATTAGTAACGTTTTCACAGCTGTCTTCACTTCTGTCATTAATGCAGTATTTTTGCTCATCATTGTCCTGTTCCAGTATTGTAGCTGGCTCAGTATTAGTGTGGTACCATGTCTTTTCTTGGTACATGTATATGGAATAAGGTCCTTACCCTTGTCTGAGCTAGGAGAGGAATAATTAAAAAAAAAAGCTATCACAGTGTCCTTGTTTTTTGTTGTATGATTCTTTTACAGAAATATAGCCACTTCATGTGTGGGTTGATATGAACATGTTCACAAATTTTCATTATAATCCTCCAGTTAATTAGTTAGATTTCTTTTGATCGAGTAGACACGTGAACAAACAGGGGTAAAAGCATATTGTATCATCCATTCATTTTCAGTGGCAGAGGTAATACAGGTAACTCGCACGGAACACGATCTCACGGAACGCGCTCGCAATTATACACGGTAAGGGCTGGGATACATATAAGACAACGTAAGATTAAAGAACCATTATGAAAACTACAAATTAACGCAGGAGAGGCCTTTGAAAGATCAAATCCTCGAACGTCACCATGTGCTCGGTTTGTTTTGATTACGTGACGATCTAGGCGGGAAATTATTCAGTGAGTGAGACATTCCCGAGTACAGTAGCACAGTATTTGTAAGTTAAATATTTACAGTACTGTACTGTTCTGGTAAGTTTATGTGCAACTTAAAGTACTATTAAATAACGTTAAAGCAAGAAATAAAGTCTTATAACCAGTTTACCTGATAGGCGTCAGAATATTGCCTTTTTTATTTGTTCGTTTTTTCCACAGTGCTGTTCAGTATTTGTAAGTTAAATATTTACTGTTCTCGTATGTACTGTACTTGTAAGCACTTAAATAAAGTTAAATAATTAAATAAAGCCTTGTAACCAGATAACCCGAATTATATGATTACCCATGATCGGCGTCGGAATATTGCCTTTTTTGTTTGTTCGTTAAACTCTTACTGTACTGCTTTTCTACAGTACTGTATTTTTAAGTTAAATATTTACTGTTCTGGTATGTACTTGTAAGCAATTAAAGCATTAAATAAAGCCTTGTAACCAGTTAACCTGATTTATATGATTACCCATGATCGGCGTCGGAATATTGCCTTTTGTTTGTTTGTTCGTTAAAGACTTATAATAAGAGAAAAATACATTTTTGTCTTGGTATCTTTACCTATTTGCTCAGGTTTGCTGTAATGGTTTGCAACTTGTAGAAAACTGTGAAAACTTTCGGGAAGTGAACGAAAATCTGGGACATGACCTTGACTTCACCGTCTCATGTATCATCTGTCACTCAAAATGTAACTGTCAGTTCACCACCGGCTATCGTGATGAGTGGATGTACGATTTTTTCGCTCGTGGCCATGCCTAACCACACACAGTTACACCCATTATCTCGACCCAGACAGAAAATACAACCTTTTTCCTCCCTTGCAAAACACAAACAACCACCCTGTTTACGAGACAGCAATATATATTGCGAAAATAACAAGGTAAAATGATAAAGATGAACGTAAAATGATTGAGAAAGATGAACATGTTATGACGGAAGAAATACGTTTTCCCTGTCTGTAAACGTATTTATTTCTGCTTTGTATCTGTATTCGTAATAATTAGACTTATTGTTAGTTCTGAAACTGCATTACGATTCTATTTTTAGCCATTCTCGTGGTGTGGGAGCTGGAAGTTGTGACACAACTTCCTTATTGCTAATCGGACTGACCCTCCACTTTATTCTCCCGTGGCGGAGTCTAGCCTTGGAGGACGTGCAGTTTTCTCATTTAGGACTGAAAATTCAACTCTTTCGCTCCCTTTTTCAAGCATGGGCACAACGATAACGTAAAAAATAACTTTAAACTACCATAAACATATATCAAAAAGGTGAAAATGTATTCATAACATTTTTTTTTTTTCCAGCCATTCCTAACAGATTATGTACTGAAATCATTCGATATCACAGTACTGCATTTCTAAGTTAAATATGTACTGTTCTGGTATGTACTTGTAAGTTAAAGCACTGGTACCAGTTAACCTAATTTATTACCTATGATCGGCGTCGGAATGTTTCCTTGTGTTTACGTACAGTATTTGTGTGTGGAAGTTTTGCTCAGGAGTACTGTATTTGTGAGTTATAACATTAAATAAACCTTCTAACCACTTAAAGTGCTTTCTAGTGACAGATAACAGCAAAACAACACATTTGGGGGGTCTAGGGAGCAAAATACGGAGTAGTTTAAATATACGCGATTTCGCACCTAACACGGCACGGTAGGAACGAAACCCTCGTGTTCCGTGCGAGTTACCTGTAATAAAAACTTTGTACCCTTATAGCACCATTTTCAAAAAAAATTTTTATCCAGGCCAGCTTAAGCAAATCATATATATTCTCTGACAGTCCCATTTTCCCACTGTTCTCTTAATTTTTAAGGTTCATGCTGTATCACTCACATCCATATATGAATGTGAACAACCATCTTCATACAGTGCCCTTACTCATATTTGTTTCATATCAAATCCATCATAGTTCCACTCACTTCTCTTCCTTGAACCATTTTACTCTCCACTTAAGTTACACATCTGTTCTCCTTTGTCATTGCTATTAAGTATGTAAGTTCTTCCACTGTTTCAGATCTCTCAGTAGTTATTACATCACATCATGAGTCACATTCTTTCTCAGCAACCATCACTTCAGTCATATACTATACACCTTCCAGACTATACTCCCCTTTGACCCTCACAGAACTCTGACCCATTCTTCAAAGATGCTAATCACCACCAGCATTAGCTAGCAGTATGGCATCATCTGCATACATGAAATTGGAGATAATCCACCCTTCATTATTCATCACCAACCCCACACCCCTTTCCACAACCCAGGTTTTGACCTGACTTGTAACTCCATCTATAATAATTTCTACAGAAAACTCAGCCATCTGTAGCAGAATCAGAAGCCATAAGCACCCTAAGCAGCAGTATTTATGAACTAATTAAAACATACAAGCAAGACAACTGGCAAAATTTTGTGGATACTTAGATCACAGAATAAAGAATAGCAATTTTTAGAAGACAGCAATAAAATTCCACACATTGAAAAACTTAACCCATCCAACCCTAATGCCTTGCTGAACAATGTTGGAATCATCCTAACATAAAGGAACCAGCTGACAGCTATGATAAAGTATTATGAGTTGGTAAGGCACAAAAATATCACTCCACTGAATAGAGCATTCACAAAAATTCAGGAAAATGAAAGGAAATAAAAAAAAAGCCCTTCCTGTTCACCTTACAGCAAGTCCAGCAAAAAAAAAAAAAAAGTTAAGTCCAAAGCAGCAGGACCAGACCAGAACACAGGCACTCACTTTAAGCACCTCGGCCCCATAGCAATAAATATCCTCACTGAAATTTTAACTTATGGACTCGTACCAAATTACCAATGCAGTCATCATTCCTATACTAAAGCCTGGCAAACCACCCAATATTCATCATCGTAAAGGCCAATATCTGTGCTTTCCACCCTAACCAGAAGTAAAAAAAACTGATCCTTAAGAACATACCTGCACATTCTTGTGTCTGATTCTCAAGGTGGATTCCAACCTAAACACTCAACCACTACACATCTTTCCAAAATTACCTCACCCATCTTAGATGGTTGCAATAAGAAATTATATACATTTTATCAGGAGCCACCCAGTCAGCAGTGACATAATGTTTTGATTACGTTATCAGCACAAATCCTGGTAAAAATAAATCTTCAGTGCAAACATGGATAACAATTCCAACTTCTCAAACAAGCTCAGGTACCCCCCACCCTGGAGGGGGAAAAAAAAAAAAAAAAAAAAAAAAAAGGAGGATAGGAGGGTTAAACACTATCGCTACCTTTACCTGTTTCATTTTTCATTTCCATCACAAACATTTGCACAGCCACGCAAGCCTTTCTACTTTCAGTGAGCCCTACTTCGACATAAGTCATATCCATAGCATTCATAGCAGCTTTTGTGCAGTTATTTTTGTAGGTAAAGGGATTGTTTGTTATCACCCCCTCCTTGTTGGTCATATGTGCAGTGAATTTGCAGGCAGTACGTGTAGTCTTTTTTCCTTCAACCTCAGAGATAGTTGGAAAGTAAAAGACATAAATCAATACGATGAGTTGTGTGTGAATCTTAACATGATCTTTGATTCTGTGCACTGTATTTGTGGCTGAATTCTTCCCCCCAAAATAAATAGTTATGTGTCAAGATACCAGCTTGTACTGTCACCTTACTCTCACTCATTTGCGTACTTGCTGAGTTGGTGGTAGCCATCCACCTACTGCAGTATATCATGTACCATAATACATAATATGTCATCATAACCATCATCCAGACCTCCTTTTCCACCCAAGGACAAGGTGAGGAGTGTCAACATCCAGAGTAGGAGTAGACTGTAGCACCAGTCGAGGAGGGCAGTACATCCGAGGTGAATGGAAAGGTGATGACAGGGAGAGTTGGAGCTTCTGTTTCATCAGCCCTCAGGACTAGTTCCTGACCATCCCCCTTTGCTGAACTTTTTCAGTGTCTCAGTAACACAGAGAGAGTAGGCCAGCATGCTCGCCAATACAAGTTTCTCTAACTATCTACACCAAACTACATGCACAGTACACACGTCACTTCCTTTTCCAAAATTCAAAAATAAAAATCATGGCTACTCAACACTCAGCCTCAGAGTCCCCAGGGGGGGGAACCATAAATGCCCCCACCTTTCGCCCCTCTCCCAGTGACGACTTGAGCTATATGGAACCACTGTCTGACTCTTTTCTTCTTCATTTCTGCAACATTCGTGGCTTTTCCTCTAACTTTCACTCTGTTGAGCACCACCTCTCCTTCTCTAAACCTCACCTTCTCTTTCTAACTGAGACTCAGCTGTCTGAGGCAACTGACAGCAAACCCTTTTCTGTATCCTCCTACTTTCTCTATACTCATTTCAAAGCCAAATGTGGCTGTTGTGTATATATACGCAACGACTTATCTTGCTCTTGTGTTCCTGAACCCAATTCTTCTGAATTCTCTACACTCTGGCTTCGGCTTTCCTGTCGTTCTCTGACTAAATATATCTGCACTGTTTACTTATCCCCTAATTCTACTATCAAAAATTCTTTGACTATCTTACTTCTATGATGGAACACATTCTATCCATTTCTTCTTTCTTTGAAATCTCCATTTTAGGAGATTTCAATGTTCACCACCACCTTTGGCTGTCTTCTCCTTTCACTGATCCACCTGGTGAACAAGCCTACATCTTTTCTATCTTTAATGACCTAGAGCAGCTTGTACAGCACCTTACCCATATCACTGATTGCCCTGGAGAAAGCTCCAACATATTTGACCTCTTCCTGACAACTAATCCTTCTACTTACACTGTTAATCTTTTCTCTCCGTTGGGCTTCTCCGATCACAACCTTATCACCTTAACCTGTCCTATCGCTCCGGTACAGCCTGTGGACCCTCCAAAGAAACATCGTCTGTGGCACTTTAGAGCTGTGGATTGGGAAGCCCTCAGGCAGTACTTCTTTGATTTTCCCTGGAATGATTATAGCTTCCATGGCTGGGAGCCATCTGGGTGTGCCTTGTGCATTACGGAGGTTGTTCTCTCTGGCATGGAAGCATACATTCCTTTCTCATATCCTTTGTCTCATGCAAGAAAGCCTTGGTTTAATCACGCTTGTTCTAATACTGTCCACAACAAGGAGAGGGCCTATAAAATGTACCGGAGTCAACCCACCTCTGAATCACATCATCTTTATGTTTCTGCCCAGAATCATGCTAAGTCTGTTCTTCGCTTTGCTAAAAATAATATCATCCGTACTAAATGCTCTCAGCTCTCCAACTCGAATTCTTCCCGCCCCTTCTGGCACCTTGCCAAAAACCTTTCTGATAACTTTACCTCATCATCCTTTCCTCCTCTTTTCTACTCTGATGGTTCTGTAGCTATTTCTTCTACTGATAAAGCAGATCTCTTCACTCAGACTTTCTCCTCCAATTCCACATTAGAGGATTCCAGTGCTGTTCATCCCTCACTTCCCCCCTCTGACTTCCTCATGCTCCTCCAATTCCACATTAGAGGATTCCAGTGCTGTTCATCCATCACTTTCCCCCTCTGACTTCCTCATGGCTGACATTAAAATTTCTTCAGCTGATGTATTTTCTGCCATCATATGCCTCAATACTAACAAGGCATATGGGCCTGATGAAGTCCCTCCTGTTGTTCTCAAGAGCTGTGCTTCTGTGCTTACACCCTGCCTAGGCAAACTCTTTTGCCTTTGTCTATCAACTTGTACCTTTCCTTCTTGCTGGAAGTTTGCTCTCATTCAACCGGTCCTAAAGAAGGGTGACCATCCCCAACCCTCTAACTATCGTCCAATTGCTTTAACATCCTGTATCTCAAATGTTTTCAAGTCACTTCTTAATAGAAAAATTTTAAAGCATCTTTTCTATCACAACCTTCTTTCTGATCATCAGTATGGATTCCATGAGGGACGCTTCACTGGCGATCTTCTCACCTACCTTTCAGACTCCTGGTCATCCTCCTTTTGGGACTTTGGCAAAAGGTTTGCCATTGCACTTGACATCTCAAAGGCTTTCGATCAAGTCTGGCATAAATCTTAAGTTTCCAAACTGCTCTCTTTCGGTTTCTGTCTGTGCCTTCGCCTATAGCTTCCTTTCTGGTCGTTCTATAGCCGCTGTTGTAGACGGCCATCGTTCTTCTCCTAGATCTATCAACAGTGGTGTTCCTCAGGGCTCTGTCCTGTCACAAACTTTCTTCCATTTATTCATCAGTGACCTAAGCTGTACATCTAACCCTATCCACTCGTATGCTGATGACTTCACCCTTCACCTTTCCATTTGGTTTCTGCAATGTCCATCTCAGCAGTTACTTCAGCAAACAAGGGATGGGGCTATGGCACACCTAATGTCTGACTTGGCTCGTATCTCAGACTAGGGTAAAAATAATCTGGTTGTTTTTAACCCCTTAACCGCGGGGCGTCACTTTCGTGACGCTTGGGAGCAAGGGATCATACCGCGGGGCGTCGCTTTTGTGATTCTGTGTTATTTTGAATTCACCCAGGCTTCCAAGTGGGGGCTTGTATCATCTATCAGTTCTGCCAGTGTCCAACACTAGTCAGCACTCCTAATCTCATCTGTACTCCCATCCATTGTTGACAATTTAGCCATTTCTCCCCGTTCTTGACTCCCCTCCCTACCCCCCCTCCATTACACTATCCTCTCGCCTGCCCGGCCGTGCTACACTAAGTAAATCTTCCCTGGAATTTTTCACTGATTTCATCCATTGAAATAAGCCCTATGCCCTATTCTTATACCAAATAATATATACAAGAAAGAAATAAGGTAAGTGAGAGTGCCATACACCTGGAATTGGCTAATTATCACCTGACAACACCTCATGTGCACTCGTTCGCTAATTTTCGCTGTTTTTTTCCCCTTGAAATATGCCATATAATCTATTTTCGTAATAAATATACATATAAGGAGGGAAGGGAGAAGCCTAAGTGATATTTACATTCACCTGGAACTACCTAATTTATAATGTATTGTCTAGATTTCCTGCCAATCATTTCAGTGAAATACATAGCTGTTTCAAGAGCTACGTTGGTAGTACTGAATAACCCCTAAGTAGGCCTCAATCCGGGCCAGCCCTCCTTTATCAGTTCTCTCTCATCTTCCGAAGAGGAGGTACGGCTCATCCTCTTGCTGACTTCAGGGCCTTTTTTCACCCCCATGCAAAGGGCCCTGTGACCTTTACCCCCTACTAAACCTCGTGTGGAAAGAGGTAAAGGCCTGACAATTGATAAAAGAGTGACTACGATCTTTCTATTGAGTAAAACAGTGCAAGTGGAATTGTAAATAATGTGTAAATAATGTGTAAACAGCAAGTGAAAGTAATGAATGTAAATACAGTATACGTGAACAATGGAAAATAGTTTTATAAGTTACTTCAAGTGACAGTGCATAACACAGTATAAATAAAATAGAAATGTAAATAACGTAAATAAAATAGAGAACGTAAATAGAAATGTAAATGAGTAGTATTATAAGAATACGAGTATATACCCTAGGAGTAATGAAAGTGAAAGTTTCACTATAGCATGTCTGAATACTATGAGTTATGAGAGTGAAGATGAAAGTGACATTCACTCTCAATGCCAGTATACAGGACGAGAAAGTGAATGCTACGTATTTTACTGAAAGAAATTGAATCCCTACAGTGACAATAAACTAATACTACTGAAGGAAACTTATGGATAAAGACTGTAGATGTATATAAGTGTTATATAGTAATAGAAATATAAAGTGTGAGGGGTTTTATGGATAATAAATGACAGAGTACCAAGAGCGAACTAGCACAAGTGCGGCGGTCAGACGCGCTCATAATTTTCATTGCTTTCACAGTGGGTTTTTTTTTTGGAGTATGGATCCCAAACTACTTGAAAATCATAGAGTAGTGTTTATAGTGTTAATATCTGGCTGTGGTAATCATATTACGGGTTGTTGGGAAGTGTAAAGTGGAGACTTCGTTACCCAACTTCAGAGGTCTCCACAAGTCCTACGGTAACTGACGAAGGCTCAACAAACATTCCAGGAGAAAGCTGAAGGTATGTGCCATAAGCATATATAATTTTAATATTCTAGGACTAATAACTGATTTTTGGCAAATATTTTTTGAGAGTCTGTCGGAGCCCGAATAACCCTGCGGCACACGCAAAACATCGGTAAACATGCCCACGGTGTAGGGGTTAATGCATCAGAGACTCAGTTCTTACACCTATCAACCCGACAAAATCTTCCACAGGTATACCCACTAATGTTTAATAATATTCAGCTTAATCCTGCATCATCCTTGAACATGCTTGGCGTTTCATTCACTCAGGACTTATCTTGGAAAGATCATATTACATCTTTTGTAAAATCTGCTTCCAAGAGATTAGGTGTGCTAAGCCAACTCTGTTCCTTCTTTACCCCTACACAATTGTTGACTCTGTACAGGGTTTTTTTTCCTCTCCTGTGTGGAGTACAACTCGCATGTGTGGGGAGGTTCCCCACATACAGCACTTCTCAATAGGGTGGAGTCAGTGGCTTTTTGTCTCATTCACTTTCCTCCTCTTACTGGCTACCTTCAACCTCTGTCTCTTCGCCGCACTGTTGCATCTTTATCTCTTTTCTGTTGCTACTTGAATGGTCACTGCTCCTCTGAACTGTCTGCTTGCATTCCTCCACCTCCATGATGGCCGCGTAGCACCCGTCTAACAGCAAACTCTCATCCCTTTTCTGTCCAACTCTCTAATGCAAGAGTTAACTATTACTCCCAGTCGTTCATTTATGCAACAGGCCAGCTCTGGAACTGTCTCCCTCTGTCTGTATTTCCCACTTCCTATGATCTCCAGTCTTTCAAATGCAGTGTGTCCAGGCATCTGGAAATGATCGGATCTTGAATTTGGCTCTCTCGTATTTTGTTTTTCTCTTGGAGGGAACTGTTATTGCGGGCTTGTGGCCTTTGGTTCCTTCTTCCTAGCATTTAAAAAAAAAAAAAAAGAAAAAAAAAGGAAAGCCCAAGTTTGCCCTGTGAGCCACGCTTCCTTTCACACATCATTCAATCCCCCAGAGTCCTGGCTCTGTCTGATATGCCAGAAAACTTTCACCACTTTCTGTAGCTTCACATAAACGAATCAGATAGCGTCAGTCCAGATGCTGTCACGTTAAAAAAAGGGTGCCAGATCCCTGATCATGCACTTCTTCTCACAACATTCATTCAGCCAGCACGGTCACTTGTCAGCCCCTCATTTCACCGACTTCCATACCTCTCTTCCTCACACTCTCATCCACCATATCCCTCCACTTTTAACTTGGCCTACCTTGCCTCCTCCGTCCTTCAGATTTGCTCAGATATGCCTTTTTCACCACTCTATTGTTATTCATTCTCTCCAAATGACCATACCATCTCAGTAAACTCTCTTTGATTCGGGTGTCCACAGACTTCCTCACTCCACATCTTTCACAAATCACATTATTTTGTATTCTCTCCACTCTCTGTACTCCACGTACATTCCTCAGCAGTCTCATCTCCACTGCTCTCCCGCTTGACTTTTCATTTTCATGCCATGCCTTAGTCTCACAGCCATATATTAAAGTTGGCACTAACACTTCTTCATGTAAGCCTTGTGCAGCTGCAACACTCAAGCCTCTGTTTCTAATCAGGGCTTTCATAGCACCAACTACTTTCCTTCTTTGTGCCTCTCTACTTTCCACTTCTTTTGCACATTTTCCTCTCTTCTATCACTGTACCAAGGTATATGAACCCTCACGAGGCCCAGTCTCTCTCCATTCGCTTTAACATCACACTGGGAGTCACAATCTTTCTCGATTACCATCACTTTACCCTTTTCTGCATTTACTCCTAGGGCATGACACTCACAGATATCAGCAAAACTCTGATCAAGTCTACCAAGTTCTTGTCCAGTATTTGGAAGTAGTACTGCATCATCGTCATACAACAAATTTGAAATATTCCATGAATCACCATTCATAACCAGTGCCATCCCTCACTTCATTACTTGTGTTTCTACTTCTCTTCACACCCCATCCATATATATATTGAACAACCATGGGGACATCACACAACCTTGTCGCATGCCCACATTGATCGTGAACCATCAACTTAGATGCCTATTTACACTTACACATGCTTCACTGCCATCGTGATAATTCTTGACAGCACCCAGCCTACCATCTACACTGTACATGCACAAAACTGTCCACAGTCCTTCTCAGTCTAGTTTGTCATGTGTTTTTTTCCAGATCCATGAATGCCATAAACACCTTTTAGTCCTTCTCACGTGCCTTCTCCACCATCTATCTTACTGCAAATATTTGATCCACACATCCTCTGCCACTCCCAAAGCCACCGTGTTCATTACTCACTAGGACTTCTGATATCTCTCTTACTTTCTGTATAATAATTCTTCTATATAACTTCCCTACCACGCTCAATAAATTTATGCCACGATAATTTGTGCATTCACTTCGCTTACCTTTATTTTTGTACAGGGGTACAATCATTGCCTTTTTCCACTCTACTGGCATAGTTGCACTCATCCATGGCTTCTTATATATCTTCAACAAGCACTTCATTCCACTCTCTCCACCGCACGTAATCATCTCAGTGTAAGCCTCATCAATCCCACCTGCTTTCCCATTTTTGAGCCACTTCACTGAGTTTTCACCTGTGCGAGTGTCACATTTCCTGGCACTGCATTCCTCTGCACACCCGCAAAACTAGTCATGTTTACAGTGGCTCTGCTCTCTCTATTCCCATTCATCAGGCTTTCAAAATATTCTTTCCATCTGATCCTTACTTCATCCCCGTGGGTTAATAATCTACCACTTACATCTGTCACACTTTCACATTTCTTTCCTCTGTCACTTCTATATTTCTGCATCTCCTTCCAGAATAACTTCCTATTTTTAGAGTAATTTGCATTCATTTTTCCTCCTAGATCATCATTTACCTCCTCCTTTTCCTCTTCCCCAGTCTCTTTACATGCTTCTTGCTCTCAGTATACATAATATATGTGTAAAATATGTATTAAATAAACTGTTATTAGTTGTGTACTTTAATTTTTTTTTTTTTCTACAGGAAAATAAACCCGAGATTACTGCAGCAGAGCAGCATACAGGGCAGCCAAACACACATGAAAATAAACCATCCGTATTTGATATTACCCAGAAGATCATATTTCTGCTACAGAGGTGAAGTTCTATTATTTTTCTCTGCAGCCTTAACCCATTTGCCATGATGATGTACCCTCTACATCCTTTCTAGGCAGTAGGAGTGTACAAGGACATACCCAGGATGTCAAAAGCCAATGCTTTACTATGGGGATAACAGAGGGCTTTCTAATATTTCCCAGTTCCTTCTCCTACTACTCAGATATAGTATTGGTGGAAAGCAAAGCTTGTTGCGAAGTGTTTCAGAGGTTAAGGTCGTGGCAGAGGGGCTAATGTACTGTAATTGAAGGCACCTGTAGGTTAGTGAGGGCCTGTTATGGTTGCCCTCTTAAACCATTGTATATGTCAATGACAGTTTAGATTTAGTTTACAGTACCTACTAGTTTATTTTTAGTACTAATTATTTCTCCACAATTGAAGACAGTCTTGTACTTGCCGTGTCACAGAATGGCAGAAGTACCTGGGGCATCCTATCTCATCTAATTCCTGTAAACCTCGTGCAGCTGCAGCACTCAAGTCTTTGTTTCTTATTAACCCCTTAAACGCGGATCGTCTCATTTGCGACGCTCGGCCCAAAGGACATAACGGCGGATCGTCGTGTTTGCGATTCTTGTAAATTTTGAATAACCGCGGGCAAGCAGGCTCCAGCTGGTATTGTCTATCAGTACCGCCACCCTTGAGCTACCTTTAGCACACTTGACCTTTGTACTGCTGACCTCGGTTGTTGCCAAGTTTCATTTTTTTTTACCTACCCATGCACCGATGCGCAGCCCTCCCTCGTCGTGCGATATGGCAGCGCGCGGACGGCTCATACGTGTCAATCTGCGCCTTCCTCTCGCAAGCACTTTATGCTATTTGGAAACGCTTGTTTCCCCAGTTGTCACACTAGCATTTTTTCGCGCGGTTTGTCCCTGTTTAGCGTCAGTCCATGCGAATCTTCCAAGGTGACACCATGTCGAATTCAAGCTCTTCCGAGTCTGTGCCTTCCAGCCCTCCGAAAAAGGGTTTTGTGACCACCCCGTACAAAACCATTACAAGGAACTGCTAAGGGACTGAGTGACTCGGCAATAGCTAGTGAATTACTGAAAGCGTCCATGGATTATGGAAGTGACGTCGGTGTTTGGTCAAGCCTGGCAGAGTCGGACACGCAATCGAGTGCTGAGTCTGAGGTGCCAGAAGTGACTGTTTCTGTGCCGAGCACCTCAACAGGCAAGGCTCCTGTGAAAAGGGGCCTAGAATATGGAAAGGGGGCCAAGAGGAAAAGGAGTGGTGACCCCGCTTCACAGCCATTGTCCCCTACGCCACATCACGCCACCGCCAGCCCGCCACGCACTCCCAGCCCCATTCTCTCGTCCTCCTCTTCAGCTGCCCTTTCTCCAGAGTCTTCGGAGTCGCCTTCACCACCTCGGAAGGGAAGTAAACAGTCGAGTTTACGTAGTAGAGGTTTCCGTAGGCCCAGTGTTCGTGGTAGTAGAGCTAGAACTTTGTCCCCTAGTGTAAGGCGAGCTTCTAAGGTTACTTGCACTAGGCAACTCGCCAGTCACGCCACCGCGAGTGACCTTGAACCCTCTGCTAATCTCCCCACCACCACCACCACTACACCAACACGACCTAGGACAGCCTCTGCCTCACACACTGTCTCACCGCCTGCCTCACCCACTCCCACACGACCTGCCTCACCCCCTGCCGCCCCCAGCACCTCCCAGCCTAGGCAGGGCACTCTTGATGCCTTCGTGTGGTCAGAGGGCTCAGATTTTGTGCCGGAAGATCTGCCCTTTGATGACAGTGGGTGTGGAATTCAGGCTGACTTCCCTGTCCAAGAGGATGGTGAATGCTTGGACTACCTGTTGGCCTTCCTTGACAACGAGGTAATGGAGCAGATTTGTACCGAGACGAACAGGTACGAGGGGCAATCTGCTGCAGTTCGTGAAGGAGAAGGTGAGCCTGCAACGCCATCCACGTCGCGGATGGCAGCATGGGTGCCTCTAACGATCAGGGAACTCTTTGTATTTATTGGGTTGATGTTATTGATGCCCCACAATTGGAAACATAAGCTCGAGGAATATTGGAGTTCAGACGATCTTTGCCCCACACCAATCTTCAATAAATACATGAGCCGCGATCGTTTTAGGCAGCTCATGACTTACCTTCACTTCGCGAACAATGATGAGCCCTCCCGAACTGACCCATTATGGAAAGTGAGGGGAATCCTGAACTTGATCAAGGATAAGTTTACGAGGTTCCTGCACCCTTTCAAGAAAGTGGTGATTGACGAGTCCTTGGTTTTGTTCAGGGGCCGTCTTTGGTTTGTGCAGTATA
Organism: Coenobita brevimanus; assembly: GCF_032717465.1. NCBI lineage: Eukaryota > Metazoa > Arthropoda > Malacostraca > Decapoda > Coenobitidae > Coenobita > Coenobita brevimanus. The sequence continues at coordinate 26,186,113 of NC_137000.1, forward strand.
TTCCAAGCAAACGGCACCGCTTTGGAATCAAATTTTTCGTGCTGTGCGACTGCAAGACGGGGTTCATCTTAGACTTCGTGATTTACACCGCCAGCAGTGTCGATTTGGACAAGACTGACCCCCTTGGATTCTCTGGTTCTGTGGTGAAAGTGCTGTTGGAAAAGTACTTTGGCGAGAATCATGTCCTGTATACGGACAATTACTATACAGCTCCTAAACTCGCCAAGTACCTTTCTGAACACGGCGTCGGATCCTGAGGCACTGTCAGGAGCAATAGGGCACACTACCCTGCCTTCCCCGAGGCTGAAAAATCAAAGTGGGGAGACGTGCACCTGAAGAAAACTGACAAGATGCTTGCGATCAGGTGGCACGATAAGAGAGTCGTGAATGTGCTCACCACAGTACACAAGGGGGAAATGCTGGCCACAGGGAAGGTCGACAGAAGGACTGGCGAGCCTGTGATGAAGCCTGATGCTGTCATTGACTACAACGTCAAAATGCGGCTGGTGGACAAGTCTGACATGATGATCGGAGAGATAGACTTCCTGAGGAGGAACCGTCGCTGGTACAGGAAGGTGTTCTTGCACTTGATTGATATGTGCATGCTGAACGCCTTCATCCTGTATAAGATCAAGAACAGGAAGCCAGCAAACTACTCTCTCCGACGATTTTCAAAGACTTGTGTCTACCAGCTGCTTCAGCGTTATGGGCAGGTACTGCCATCAGGTCCCAAGCGCCACCCACAGACACCTCCAGACCGCCTACAGTGTCAGGCCTACCTTCAGCGACACCGCCTGGAGGCACTGCCTGCCACTGCCAAGAGGGGAAAAGCACTGAGGTGGTGTCATGTGTGCAGCCACACTACCAGGCAGGACAGAACATTTAGGCACACCTCCTTGCAGTGCAAAGAGTGCAAAATTCCCCTCTGTGCTTACCCGTGTTTCTTTGACTACCACAACCTGACTAGATATTGAAAATAAGGGTAAGATTCTTGGAAATAATACTGAGAGTGACAGTGATACTAGTGTTTAGTTTTCTTTTACGTACTGACAGTGACAGTCTGATGAGTGTAAATTAGTGTATGTACTTGTAAAAGCACTGACAGTGACAGTGTTTTTTTGTGTAAATAATTGTACGTAGTAATAATATAAGTATTGCGAGTGACAGTCACTCCGGTGTAAGAAGTTGAAAGCATATGTTCCTATTCTATGTTCTGACAGTGACAGTTTGTTGTGTAGAAAATATTATTTTTATAACAATGGACAGTGACACTGATGAATAAGGCAAAAAACGGACAGCTAGAGTGAAAGTGAGCGATAGAAATGAAGTGCGAGTGGCCAACCGGAGCGAGAATAAAGTGCCTGCCGTAAGGCTGAATAAACTCGCGCTGCGGTGGTCTTCCTCATTCCCGCTTCACAATACTGGCAGTGACAGTGATTTTTATGGCCGTAATAGTGCCAAGTGAGCCTTTGCGGAGTACTATGAAGGAAAATAATGTAGTACAATATACGTGTTTTTAGCCGTGAAAAGAGAAATGTGTGTTCAGTGACGGGAAGATCGCCGCCGCGCTGCATGTCAGCCGTGCGCTCCGTTCATTATAGCCTTATTTTCAGTGCTTATTGTACAAATATGGATTCCAAACAACCTGTACGTTGTTGTATAAAGTGTACTGTGACAGATTGAGGCTGTGGTAGAAAGAAAACCAGGTTTCTGGAGGTGTGAAAGTGAAGACTTTGTTACCCAACTTTGCAAGTCTTCACAAGTCCTTTGGTAGTCCACGAAGGCTCAACATCTGTCTTAGGAGAAAGCTGAATGTAAGTACTATATGCCATAAAAATTTTAATGTTCTAGGGTTAATCTCTGATTTTTGGCAAATATTTTCCCACAGGTACTCAGACCCCGCTACAACCCCGCCACAGCGGGGGGATCGGCCGTACACAGCCGCGTTTAAGGGGTTAAGGCCTTCATAGCACCAACTACTTTCCTTCTTCGTGGCCCTCTGCTTTCCACTTCTTTTGCACATTTTCCTCTCTTTTCTATCACTGTACCCAGGCATTTGAACTCTCTCACCAATTCCAGTCTCTCTCTATTCACTGTAACATCACACTGGGAGTCACCTTCTCTCTCGACTATCATAAGTTTACTCTTATCTATATTTACTCTCAGAGCACGACACTCATAGACATCAGCAAAGCTTTGCACTAATCTACCAAGTTCTTGTCTGGTATTTGCAAGTAGCACTGCATCATCAGCATACAACAAATTTGAGATATTCCATCCATCACCATTCATTACCAACCCCATCCCTCTTTCCATTACTCATGTTTTGACTTCTCTCCTCAGCCTATGCATATGTATATTGAACAACCATGGGGACATCACACAACCTTGTTGCATGCCCACAATGATTGTGAACCATTCACTTAGATGCCCATTTACCCATACACATGCTTCACTTCCATCATAAAAACTCCTGGCAATTCCTAGCAACTTACCATTTACACCGTACTGTGCAAAACCTTCCACAGTCCTTCTCTGTCCACTTTGTTGTATGCATTTTCCAGATCCATAAATGCCATAAACACATTATAGTCCTCACTACCCTTCACCATTTGTCTCACTGCAAATATTTGATCCACACATCCTCTACCACTCCTAAAGCCACCCCATTCATCACTCCCTAGGACTTCTGATATCTCTTTTACTTTCTTTATAAAAATTCTACCATGTACTTTCCCTACAACAGTGATTAAACTTATGCGATGATAATTCTTGCACTCACTTTGCTGACCTTAATTTTTGTACAGGGATATAATCACAGCCTTTTTCCACTCTCCTGGCACAGTTTCACTCATCCATGCCTTCTTACACATCTCCAACAAGCAGTTCATTCTGCTCTCTGCATACACCTCATCAACCCTAGTTGCTTTCCTGCTTCACTGAGTTCATCACCTGTTCGAGTGTCATGTATCCTGGCACTGCATTCTTTCTCTGCACACCCCCAGAACCAGTCATATTTACAGTGGCTCTGCTCTCTCTAGTCCCATTCATCAGACATTCAGAATATTCTTTCCATCTGGTCCTTACTTCATCCCCACGTGTAATCTACCACTTACATCTGTCACACTTTTACATTTCTTTCTGTTGTCACCTCTACATTTCCTCACCTCTTTCCAGAATAACTTCCTATTTTCAGAGTAATTTGCATTCATTTTTCTTTGTAGATCATCATTTACCTCCTCCTTTTTCCTCTTCTTTAGTCTCTTTACATACTTCTTGCTCTCAGTGTATTGTTCTTATTTCAATTGAACCCCTGTCCTGTAACCACTCTAGCCACTTCCTCTTTTCCACCACTGCTCTCTTAATATCTCTTTGTCCCACCATGCCATACCTTTCTTCTTTGTTGTTACTCTTGACACACCACACACCACTTTAGCATTCCTAACAAAGCAATCCCCATATGCATTCCACAGGCTGTCTAGGTCCATTTTATTCCAATTCGCTGAATTCAACTCCTCCCCTACTTTGGTCCTGTATTCATCTGACATTTCTTTGAACCTCAGCTTCTCGACTTTCAGTCTTTCTCCCTGACCGCTTGTCTCTGTCTTAGTCCACCTCACTCCTCTCAGCTTGTTCTTGCATACCACCATCATATAATCCGACAGACCTCCACATCGTCCTCTCATGGCCCTCATATCAGCAACCATTCCCAGCATCTACCTCTCATCGAGCACGTAATCAGTCAGACTTCTTTTAACACAGTCACCATTTCCACTACACCATGTATATTTATGTGCATCTTTGTGTTTGAAATACGAGTAATAAATGCCCAACCTCCTTTCCTGACACATGTCCTTCAGTCGCTTCCCATTATCATTTTCTCCTGGTACTCCATTACAACCCATTATCTCATTCTCAGGACCAGTGCCTACTTTTTCATCATATCACCCCATTAAGATCACTTTAGAGCTCCTTGGCATTTCTCCTACTGCTTGATCCAGCTTATCCCAATACCTGTTTTTCTCTGTCTCACTCCTGTCATCACACGGTCCATATACTGCAATCACTGCCACTTTCATCTTCTCAAACTTGAATTTGACATACATACATCTTGAGTTGGCACATTTGTAATCTCTCATCCCACTTTGCCACACCTCAGTCATCAACAAAGCAGCTCCTTCCTTGCGTCTTCCTTGCCCATTCATCCCCTAGCTTACACGCTTCACACCCTCTCATCTTTGTTTCACACAGTGCCATCACGGCATATCTCGCACTGTCGAACACATTCGCCACTGCCACCTTCTTGCTGTCCTCATTCACACCTCTCACATTCCACATGGCCTTGCGAATCTGCCCATTTGGTTGGGGCCCTGGGCAGGTATTCGGCCATCTTGGGCTCTCCTAAACATTTGTCATGATTAAGTGATTTTAGGTAGAGGAATCTGGGGGACACTTAACCCGGCAAAAAACCCTGTTTATGTGGTAACCACGCAGCACAGTAAATGGTTTCCTGGGTACAGGGAACCATTTGGCTTGTTGCTCAGTGTTGAGACCATAAAGGCATCCGTACACTGAGTGAGTGGATGATGGGAGCCCCCACAAAACTCAGATACTAAGTTGTGGTTGCATGGAATTTGATGAGCTGTACTTGAGGTAGAATTAGATTCTTTGATTACCAGGCAGACTTACCCTTCAGTCTGATTATACTTGACTGTCATCTGAACTGGATAGGTCTTATGGATCATTGCCAGATGAAAACAATCCTACTGTAGTTGGAGGTGACTGAAGGTTTTGACATGTATTGCTATTAGAGGCATAGGTTGGTCTCATGAATTTTCTGGTTTATGGTGGCCTGGCTTTGGGTCCATGTACCTCAGGGGCAATAATATAGGATTGGCTTTCACCATTTTTTTTTTTTTCTGTGGTCTGATCTTATTCTTTCATCAGAGTGTGCAAGATAGAAGAGGATCAGAGAGAAGCAGATGAACTTGTCAAGAGAGTACTGCCAAAAATAGATAAGGAAAGTCCAAAGCTTCCTCTCCCTTCTGCCATCAAGAGAGCTCAGGAAGTGATGGCAACACTTTCTACAGATGACCAGCGTGCTTATTTACCCCAAACATTCACTGATGTCTTCACTTCAGGCTTACGTATAAGTAAAGATAGTGCCATTATCCCTCATATCTCTCAGCAAAGTGAGCAAGTCAAAGTTCACAATGGCACTGAATTATTCAGTTTAGTTGAAACCAGACAGGATCAGGAGCATAAAAAAGATGTGACAGATGTTGAAAACATAGCTGATCAAGTTCAGAGACAAAAAGAAGAGTTTTGGGCTTCTTTGGTTGAGCGTGGCTACCTCAGACCCCAAGTTATCACTGGCAGAGGGAGCCAAGAAGTGCTTAATGTTCTTCACATGATGACCATCAGTGATAATGATATTAAAAATGGCATGGATGTAGATAGTAGAAAAGAGAATTTTAATGAAAAGGGAGATAAAGCAATAGCTGTCAGAAAAGTACAGAGTATAGGTCTTGCACAGCAGAAGGAAAACAAGGAAACACAAATAAGTGCTTCACTTTTGTCCCCAGACCAGTCCTCTCAGCTGAGTGAATCTGCTGAATCAAGAACATCAGTATACATAAATGAGTCAGGAGAGGCAGGAACCTCTGTTGCCAAGTCCAGTAAGCAATCTAGTGTCAGTGAGATTATTGACAAAAGTAATGCCAGCTACAGTGTCTCTGATGAATGTAATCGTCTTCAGTCCTCTATTCCTGCTGACAGCAGCAAGTCAGACAGCTTCCCTTCATATAGTGGGATCTCGGAGTCATGATCGCAGGCTGTGGCAGGTTTGTTATGCTTTTTAAAATTTTATGGTTATTAGTTATGCAGAATATTATGGGAATAGCTTTTTTTTTTTTTTTTTTTAATGCACATAAATGCACATATTTAAGTGTAGTGCCTTTGGTAAAGGTATGGTTATGATCCTTAAGCAGGAAAATGGAGACAAAAAATTGAAATTATCAGCCTAATGTCAACTGAAATGGCTGAATATAGGTGTGTGATTACTGATATCCTACTGGATCATTGCCTGCTTGTATTGAGTCTGAATCACCTTTTTCTTGTGTACAACCAGTCCCTTCTAGTGCAACATTATGAAATAAATTTGCATACAACTTTCATATTTGTGTAGTGATACACTGACATCATCAGTGATTGTTTTAGCCCTGGCCCAGTCTTATCGAAATGTGAACCAGATGGACTACAGGATGAAAATGCCATTTTCCTGCAGTTCACTATGCTCCATTCAGGGGCTAGGTTGGAACCTGAGAGTATTTGTTTAACCAGGCAATAGAGTTGCCCAGTTGCATCTGTTCCACCCCATAAAAGCATCGTTCTGTAGCACTGACATATCTTTTGATACGTGTTGATGTTTATTGATCCTGTCTGTGTGATGTCAGCCATTGCTGGCTGGTTAAATTAAGGATTATTGATTTTTTTTTCTCCTCCTCTTCCTTCCCTCATGATTTGCATTTTTTTCCCTTTTCTTCCTCCCTTCTTGTTTTACAAACTTGATGCCTCCATTCATACCCTTTGTTGTTTCGCTCTGCCTTGAATTAACCTGTTTTATTTTTTCATCATCATCATCATCATCATATGGACCTCCTTTCCCACCCTAGGGCAGGGTGATGAGTAGCAGCGTCCAGACAGCCCAAGTTTTCCCAGTCCAGTTGACCATGCTTCCATTCACTCATCATTCAAGCCCCCGGAATCCTGGGTCTATCTGTTATGCCAAAAAACATTCACTACATTCTGTAGCATCACGTAAATGTAACTGATAGAGTCAGTCCAAATGCTGATACGTTAAAAGGGGTGTCAGATGCCTGATCATGCACTTCTCACAACATTCATCCAGCCAGATCGATCTCTTGTCAGTCCCCTCTCTCCACTGACTTCGATACATCTCTTCCTCACACACTCATCTGCCATATCCTTGGCTTACCTCGCCTCCTCCATCCATCAAATAATAAATTTCACCACTCTGTCGTTATCCATTATCTCCATATGACCATACCATCTCAGTAAACTCCCTTTGATTCTGGTATTCACAGACTTCCTTACTCCACATCTTTCACGAATCACCTTATTTCGTATCCTATCCTCTTTCTCTACTCCACATAAATTCCTCAGCAGTCCCATCTCCACTGCTGTCACTCTTGTCTTCACATTTTCATGCCCACACCATAGTCTCACACCCATATGTTGACATTGGCACTAACACTCCTTCATGTAAGCCTTGTACAGCTGCTGTTTGCACATTTTCCTCTCTTTTCTGTCATTGTACCCAGGTATTTGAACTCTCTCACCAGTTCCAGTCTCTCTCCATTCACTGTAACATCACACTGGGAGTTACCTCTCTCAATTACCATTGTAGACATTATATAGGCACTAGTATATGTCTCATAACACAGTGTACAAAATGTAGTGTCTGCTGGGGACATACAAAGTTTCTCACTTGGAATGTCAATCCTCATAATGTATATCCACAATCTAGTTGTCCCATACCATCAAGAATTCTTAACATATGATGTATCTCAAACATTCTCTTTGTAGTCCAGATGACCAAGAATTTCATGATGTATTCAAACACGTGGAGTAGTAGTAGTAGTTGTTCCCTAGGCAGTCTGGCCGAACAGCCCCAAGTCCCTCAGGAAGGCCATGGCCGAGACCGGGCTTTCCCAAAGCTCTCAAAGAGTGTATGTTGTGTTGTTGGCATAAGTGATTGTGTGCAGTGCAGTCTTCCATACTGTGCTTAATAGTATGGGGTGCTGTGTTGCATCCTGGACAGGCATCAGCGACAGAGTCATCCAGCCTCTTCTGGTAGCTTAAGAGGGCTGGATGGTTCCCACATCTCAGCCTGGCCAGGTGGACCCTGTCCTCACGAGGGAGATAGGATTCAGAAGGGTGGATGTCAGGAGGCCATGCATGCAGCTATGTGTTGTCTTTAAGTGACTGAATGGAGCGGCGAGTGATCTGAGTGTGTATATGCTTCTGGAAGATGGTCTGAGGCGGGCGAGTGAGGGGAGAGATGACAGTATTTGTGTATGGTATTGTGTGCTGGGTGTTGTTTTGATGTTCCTTGGTGTGGGTGGATGTGCTGCAGTACTGTAGTGGATGTTGTGGTTTTGTAGAGGCTGCAGCAAGAAACTGGGTGCCTCTCATGTCTAGGTGATCCTTGACCAGGACTTTGGTTTCTTGGTGTATGGTCTGTGGGTGTAGTAGCTGTGCAGCCTGTGATTATTTTTAGGGCCTTATTCTGTATGGTCTGTAGAGTGTTGTAGTGTGTTTTAGTGAGGTTAGAAGCCAAGGCAGGGCTCGCATAATTCATCACTGAACGTATGTATTGTTTGTATGCTGTGGTGGTGGTTTCGTTGTTGTAGTAGTAGTAGTAGTTGTTCCCTAGGCAGTCTGGCCGAACAGCCCCGAGCCCCTTAGGTAGGCCATGGCCGAGATCGGGCTTTCCCACAGAGCTCTGAAGAGTGTATGCTGTGGTGTTGGCATAGGTGATTGTGTGCAGTGCAGTCTTCAATAATGTGCTTAATAGTATGGGGTGCTGTGTTGCATCCTGGACAGGCATCAGCGATGGAGTCATCCAGCCTCTTCTGGTAGCTTAAGAGGGCTGGATGGTGCCCACATCTCAGCCTGGCCGGGTGGACCCTGTCCTCACGAGGAAGATAGGATTCAGAAGGGTGGATGTCAGGAGGCCATGCATGCAGCTGTGTGTTGTCTTTAAGTGACTGAATGGAGCGGCGAGTGATCTGAGTGTGGATATGTTTCTGGAAGCTGGTCTGAGGTGGGCGAGGTGGGAGAGATGACAGTATTTGTGTATGGTATTGTGTGCTGGGTGTTGTTTTGATGTTCCTTGGTGTGGGTGGATGTGCTGCCATGTACTGTAGTGGATGTTGTGGGTTTGTGGAGGCTGCAGCAAGAAACAGGGTGCCTCTCATGTCTAGGTGATCCTTGACTTTGAGGACTTTGGTTTCTTGATGTAGGTGGTCTGTGGGTGTAGTAGCTGTGCAACCTGTGATTATTTTTAGGGCCTTGTTCTGTATGGTCTGTAGAGTGTTGTAGTGTGTTTTGGTGAGGTTTGAAGCCCAGGCAGGGCTTGCATAATTCATCACTGAACGTATGTATTGTTTGTATATTGTGGTGGTGGTTTCTTTGTTGTGTCCGAATGTTGTATGGGCAAGTGACCTCAAGGCATTGAGTCTTGGTGTTATTTTATTTTTAATGTTTGTGATGTGTTGTTTAAATGACATTGATGTATTGTATGTTACACCAAGGATTTTGGGGGGGGGGTAGGGGAGTGTTGTTTATGGTGAGGTGTAGGATGTGACTGTGTTCTACTGTCCAGTTTGTGAGAAGAGTCACTGTAGATTTGGCTGGGGCTATTTTGAGCCTGTTTGTGGTGAACCATTCGTGTAGCGTGTTGAGGTAAGGTTGAATGATGTGTGCAGCTGTGTTTGCATTATGGTGCGTACTTGTAAGTGTTATATCATCTGCATAGGAAGCTATGTATATCTGTGGTGTGTGGGGTGTGGGTACGTCGTGCATGTATAGGTTAAAGAGTGTAGGGGACAAAACAGATCCTTGGGGGACGCCGTTTGTGAAGTTTCTGATGTTAGATGACTGACCGGCAAATGTTACGAGTGCACATCTGCCTGCTGAGTAGTTTGCCAGCCATCTTTTTGTGTTATTGTGCATGTTTGTGTTGAGTATTTTGTTTGTGAGGTTGTGGTGGGGGATGGCATCAAAAGCTTTGCTAATGTCTAATGTGATTAGGATTGTTCTGTGTGGTGGCCTAGCTGAATTCATGCCATCGAAAACTCTCTGTGTAAGGTCTGTAAGAAGGGTGTTTGTGGAGTGTAGTGGCCTAAAGCCATGTTGTGACTGGGCAATGGGAATGTGAGGTGTGACTAGTTGTAGTACCAGTCATTCAGTGACTTTAGAGGGGGTGCAGGGGAGTGTGATGGGGAGGTGTGAGGAGGGTAACGTGGGGTCTTTGTTGGGTTTAGGGATAGTGATGATATTGCCATGCCTCCAGGTGTTGGGTTTTATGTTGTGTGAGTAGCTGTAGTTTGATATGTTGGTGAGTGCTTGTATGCCTTGTGGTCCTAGGTGTTTAAGGAGAATGTTGCTTATGTTGTCTGGTCCACAGGCAGATGAGTGCTTGAGGTTGTTAATGATGTGCTTCGCCTGGTTGTAAGTGAAATGTGCGTAGTCTGGGTCTGTGGGGAACTGTCTCTTACGTTGGATGATATGTCGGTCTTCGGGACGGGGGTTTAGATGGCTGACTTGTGAAAGTGATTGATGAGAGTGTTTGCTTGTTGTTTGTTTGAGGGTATGGTGTCTGTTGTTGTGATGGCAGCATGTGATTGTGTTTTGTTGCTGTTGGAAAGTGTGATGCTGTTTAGTGTTTTGTAGAGTTTGCTAATGTTTGTTTTGTGGTCAAGTGTTTAGAGGTAATTTTTCCAGTTTAGTGTTTGCTGTTCTGATATTTTATTGTTTATTTGAGTGTTGAGTTCTTGTATTTGTTGTACAGTGTCTTGTGTATGTGGTGTTGGGGAGTGTCGCAGTGTGTCCCGTTGTCTGATGAGGCCTTGAATTTCTGGTGTGAAGTTCGGGTTGTGTCTCTTTCTGTTGCCTCTAGGGATGTCTTTTGTCTGCGTTTTGTATAATTGTATTGAAAGTGTGCACGGCGGTGTTGATGTTTGTGATGGGTGTACTGTTTAGTGTTTCGAGATGTTGTTCTGTTTCAGTTACAAAGGCCTCCCAGTTGGCTCTCTTATAATTAGTGTATGTGTGTTTGTGGCCAGCTGGGGTGATTCTGGTTTTGGTAGTGATGATGATTGGGAGGTGATCAGAACCTAGGGTTTTGACCACTCTCCATGATGTAGTGGGGGCGAGGTTTGGGGAGCAGAAGGTGATGTCTGGAGATGATGGGAGGAAGAGGGCTTGGTGTGGAATATGGGTATGTTGATCTAGACTGTTTAGTATGAAAAGGTGGTCTGTCTGGGATTGTAGTACCAGCCTTCTGTCTGTGTCAGGGTTGTTGTGTCCGAATGTTGTATGGGCAAGTGACCTCAAAGCATTGAGTCTTGGTGTTATATTATTTTTAATGTTTGCGATGTGTTGTTTAAATGACACTGATGTCTTATATGTTACACCAAGGATTTTGTGTGTGTGTGTGTGTGTGTGTGTGTGTGTGTGTGTGTGTGTGTGGTAGGGGAGTGATGTTTATGGTGAGGTATGGGATGTGACTGTGTTCTGCTGTCCAGTTTGTGAGAAGGGTCACTGTAGATTTGGCTGGGGCTATTTTGAGCCTGTTTGTGGTGAACGATTCATGTAGTGTGTTGAGGTATGGTTGAATGATGTGTGCATTTGTGTTTGCGTTTTGGTGCGTACATGTAAGTGTTATATCATCTGCTTAGGAAGCTATGTGTATCTGTGGTGTGTGGGGTGTGGGTACAGTATGTCATGCATGTATAGGTTAAAGAGTGTAGGGGACAAAACAGATCCTTGGGGGACGCTGTTTGTGAAGTTTCTGATGTTAGATGACTGACCGGCAAATGTTACATGTGCACATCTGCCTGCTAAGTAGTTTGCCAGCCATCTTTTTGTGTTATTGTGCATGTTTGTGTTGAGTATTTTGTTTGTGAGGTTGTGGCGGGGGATGGCATCAAAAGCTTTGCTAATGTTTAGTGTGATTAGGAGTGTTCTGTGTGGTGGCCTAGCTGAATTCATGCCATCGAAGACTTTCTGTGTAAGGTCTGTAAGAAGGGTGTTTGCGTAGTGTAGTGGCCTAAAGCCATGTTGTAACTGGGCTAGGGGAATGTGAGGTGTGACTAGTTGTAGTACCAGTCGTTCAGTGACTTTAGAGGGGGTGCAGAGGAATGTGATGGGGCAGTGTGAGGAGGGTAACGTGGGATCTTTGTTGGGTTTAGGGATAGTGATGATAATGCCATGCTTCCAGATGTTGGGTATTATGTTGTGTGAGTAGCTGTAGTTTGATATGTTGGTGAGTGCTTGTATGCCTTGTGGTCCTAGGTTTTTAAGGTGAATGTTGCTTATGTTGTCTGGTCCACAGGCAGATGAGTGCTTGAGGTTGTTAATGATGTGCTTCGCCTGGTTGTAAGTGAAATGTGCGTAGTCTGGGTCTGTGGGGAACTGTCTCTTACGTCGGATGATACGTCGGTCTTCGGGACGGGGGTTTAGATGGCTGACTTGTGAAAAGTAATTGATGAGAGTGTTTGCTTGTTGTTTGTTTGAGGGTATGGTGTCTGTTGTTGTGATGGCAGCGTGTGATTATGTGGTTTTGCTGTTGGAAAGTGTGATGCTGTTTAGTGTTTTGCAGAGTTTGCTGATGTTTGTATTGTGGTCAGATGTTTGGAGGTAATTTTTCCAGTTTAGTGTTTGCTGTTCTGATATTGTTTATTTGAGTGTTGAGCTCTTGTATTTGTTGTACAGTGTCTTGTGCATGTGGTGTTGGGGAGTGTCGCAGTGTGTCCTGTTGTCTGATGAGGCCTTGAATTTCTTGTGTGAAGTTCGGGTTGTGTCTCTTTCTGTTGCCTCAAGGGATGTGTATTTTGTCTGCGTTTTGTATAATTGTATTGAAAGTGTGCACAGCGGTGCTGGAGTAAGCAGCCCTAGTTGGTTAGTCCATGTGAATGGAAATCTACCAGACACTACATCACACACACACATCCTCTCCAAGCTGTATATAATGTCGGAGAGATTCCCTTCAGAGCAGAAAGGAGAGAGAGGGGCTAGAGAGAAGGCCCAACATTAGGGTCATTAGGCCGTCATGCTCCATTACACCATAACTCACTATTCATATAACTGTGAAATAAAACCGTGTTACCCAAGAGTGCTGTAACTCACCTCATTGACACTACGTCTCACGACTTTATTCTGGCTGTGCTTGATGATCCACAATCGACTTCCCTATCTCTCTACAAATACTTACGACCACGCTATCGAGATTGGTGGCAAGCGGTAATAAAGAACCAAGTACGATAAACTGTGCCATCGAGATTGGTGAACAGCGGTAAACTACAACAAATTATGCCTTACGAGTTTATACAACCGCTACAACGGTAAAGTACGATATCTACGTCACTGCGTTCACTGAGAGTGGTGGTGAGCTGTAAACGAAGCCGACTATCATCTCAATCAAAGCAATATACGACCCTTCTACAAGCAACAATCAGCAGTTAAACAAACAAACGCTCCTAAACACCTCAGCTGCAACTCCATGATCTACGAGAAACAGTAGCAGTGAAAAACTACGTCTATCAGCAACTCTACAAGCCTGCAAGTTAATCTCAGCAAGTAAGGAAAATCAAAGGCTTGAATATACAAGCCTTTCCAACCTCCACCACGATCTCCACAAGTATGATTGTAACCTAACATTGTGTTACTGCAACGTTACATAATTGTTTGCCATAAAACTGTAGTTACATCTTGTTAATGCAGCTGGTACATAATTGTGTTTGCCATAATTTCAGTAAGTTACAAGTTCATTGTAATGTATATATAGTATGCATTAATATGTTATGACAATATTTACTGTCATTGGTACGACAGTGAGCGTGACTGAGCGATATATAGACATTATATAGGCACTAGTATATACCTCATAACACAGTGTACAGGATGTAGTGTCTGCTGGGGACATACACAGTTCCTCACTAGGAATGTCAATCCACATAATGTATATCTACAATCTTATTGTCTCTGACCTTCAAGAATTCTTAACTTCTGATGTATCTCAAACAATCTCTTTGTAGTCCAGATGACCAAGAATTTCGTGACGTATTCAAACACGTGGAGTAACCAGCCCTAGTCAGTTAGTCTGCGTGAATGGAAATCTACCAGACACTACATCACACACACACATCCTCACCAAGCTGTGTATAATGTCAGAGAGATTGCCTTCAGAACGGAAAGGAGAGAGAGGGGCTAGAGAGAAGGCCCAACACAGGGTCATTAGGTCGTCACGCTCCGTTACACTGTAACTCACTATTCATATAACTGTGAAATAAAACTCTGTAACCCAAGAGTGCTGAAACTCACCTTGTTGACACTACGTCTCACAACTTTATTTTGGCAGTGCTTGACGATCCACAGTCGACTTCCCTATCTCCCTACAAGTACTTACGACCACACTGTCGAGACCATCGCTTTCCCCTTTTTACATTTACTCTCAAGGCACGACACACAGACATCAGCAAAACTCTGCACTATACTACCAAGTTCTTGTTCAGGATTGGCAAGTAGCACTGCATCATCAGCATACAACAAATTTTAGATATTCCATTCATCACCATTCATTTCCAATGCCATCCCTCTCTCCATTACTTGTATTTTTACGTCTTTCTTCACCCCATCCATATACAGTATGCATTAAACAACCATGTGGACATCACACAACCTTGTTGCACGCCCACATTGATCGTGAACCATGCACTTAGGATACAATACCCATTTACCCTTACACATGCCTCACAACCATAATAAAACCTCTTGACAGCACCTAGCAGTTCACCACCAACATTGTACATGTGCAAAATCTTCCACAATCCTTCTCTGCCTACTAGATCATATGCTTTTTCAAGATCCATAAATGCCATAGACACTTTATAGGCCTCCTCACTAGTCTCGCTGCAAATATTTGATCCACACATCGTCTGCCACTCATAGAGCCACCCTGTTCATCATACCTAAGACTTCTGATATCTCTCTTACATTCTGTATAATTCTTCCATATACCTTCTCTACAACACCCAATAAACTTATGCCACGATAATTCTTGCACTCACTTTGGTCACCTTTACTTTTGTACAGGGGTACAGTCACAGCCTTTTTCCTACTGTACTGGCACAGTTTCACATATCCTTGCCTTCTTGCATATCTCCAGCAAGCACTTCATTCCACTTTCTCCACTACACTAAATCATCTCTTCATACACATCAACCCCAGCTGCTTTCCCATTTTTCAGCTGCTTTACAGCATTCTTCACCTGTGCATTCCTTCTCTGCACATCCTCAAAACCAGTTATGTTACGGCGGCTCTGCGTACTGTATTGCCATTCATTAGGCTTTCAAAATATTCTTGCCATCTGGTCCTTACTTCATCCCCATGGGTGAATAATCTACCACTTACATCCTTCACTCTTTCACATTTCTTTCCTCTGTCTATCTATCTGTCTATCTATCTATTGCCAGACGCCTCAATCCCGTTTGGGGTGGCCACAAACAAATCGCCTCCAAGTCGCCTTGTCCCCCGCCATTTCACTGCCCTGCTCCCAACTCACACCCCCCTCTCTCATATACCTCTCCACCCCATCCCTCCATCTCATCCTCGGCCTCCCCCTCCCTCTTCCCCCCCTCCACCTCACTCACATACACTCTCTTCGTCAGTCTTTCACCCTCCATCCTCTCCACATGGCCAAACCACCTCAGTGTGTTCCTCATAACGCTTCCTATCACATCCACATCCACACCACAACGCTCCTTTATATCCTCATTCGTCAGCCTGTCTCTCCACGTGACTCCACAGGCTCCTCTTAAATAACTCATTTCCACTGCTCTCACTCTTGACTTGTGTCCTTCCAACAATGTCCAAGCTTCACTTCCGTACGTTAGAGTTGGTATCACAATACTGTCATGTAGTAACTTTTTCACTTCCATGCTCACTTCCCTGTTTCTTATCACTGCTTTCAAGGAACCAGCAACCTTTCTTCCCTGCTGTACCCTTTCAAGCACTTCACCCTCCAAACCTCCATCCTTACTCATCACACTACCCAAGTACTTAAACGTACTCACATTTTCCAATTCCTCACCATCCAACCTCGCTGTACATTCACTAACTTCACCTCTCTCAGAGACCATCACTTTACTCTTCCCTACATTTCCACACCTCCCAGAATAACTTCCCATTTTCAGAGTAATTTGCATTCATTTTTCTACATAGGTCATCATTTTTCCATTTTCATTTAAATGATGCAAAGTTTTTGATGTGTTCTTTGGTTTTATTTCCTCATTAGCAACAGCCCTTTCCCTCATGAATCAGTAACAACTTAGATAATAGTCTTTAGGTGAAAAAAAAAAAAAATATCTCGAACAAACTTTCTGGAGACGTATCAAATAGACTGGAGGCACTAGAGACCAAGGTCTCATCACCTATGGCGGTCACACAAGATCAGGCCAAGTCATTTGCGGATGCTGTTCGTGGGTCTCTCGTGGGGGGAGGGAAGGATCTGCCTGGGGGCGTGATTGAAATCAGTGCTCATGGCCAGAAAAAAGCCATTCATAGTCAGCATGTACTGATTGTGAAACCAGAGAGTGGCGCTAGTGCCCTGACAAATCAGATGGGACCAGAAGACATCAGAGGTGTACTTAACTCGGTACCGGTTGACAGCTGCCTTAAGACCAAGGGTGGTGGGCTGGTAATGAAGTTTCCGTCAGCTGAGGCCAAGGGGGAAGCAACTGGGGTGCTGACTGATCATTTTGGCTCTGAGGGCACTTTTTGCATATCAGAGCCAAAGAAAATGTTGCCTAAAATGACCGTGACAGGCCTTTCCTCTTCCTTGGATGACTCTGACATCATCCCAAATATTCTGAGAAAAAACAATAAAATTAAGATGCTCGTTGATCGAGGTTGTACCCTCAACCTTCTCTTCACAAGGACAAGGAATGACACCAAAACTGCTGTCTTGAAGATGTCGCCAGAGGTGAGATCCTCCATTGTAGAAGAGGGCAATTACATCTATGTGGATCTTACAAGATGCCGCGCTTTCGATAGATTCTGGGTTACACAGTGTCATCACTGTCAAGGCTTTGGTCATACATTTGAGAGATGTTCTAGGAAAAGTGATGAACCTAAATGTGTCTTTTGTGCTGGAGCCCATAAATCTAAGGACTGTAGTAACAGAAATTCTCCCAAATGCATCAACTGCTCTTGTTTAAGACATCAAGATGCTAATTCAAAGTCACAGGTGGTTGCCCATTTTGCTTCAAGTAGAGAATGTCCAATTATGATTTCTCATAGGAATAGATTGATTGAAAACACCAATTTTGACCATTCAAAAAACTGACTACGTCCCTCTTGAACCAGTTAAGGATGGGTCTTTTAAATATTCGTTCCATCCGTAATAAGATAGACTATATTAATGAAACCCTAAATCAGCACGAGCTTGACATATTGTGCTTGACTGAAACCTGGTTGTATGAGTCTGATATCGATATTAATCGTAATGCCTTGCCTAAGACATTCTATTATTAGCATTCCCAGGCCTGCTGCTGACTATCCAGGAGGAGGCGTAGCACTCATCTACTCTGCAGCACTTGCAAACGTTTCTCTCATTGACTCAGAGCTGACCCCATCATCATTTGAATTTATGGAAGTATTAATAAATTTCCATCAGAATACCATTAGAATTGCAATTGTCTATCGACCAGGTCATCCGGGCAGAGATCGAGGTTTTATGGAGGAGTTTGGGCAGTTTCTTGAAGGGTTTTCTCTTAGGCCTGGAGGACTTCTTGTTTGTGGTGATTTCAATTATTGGGTTGACAGTCCAGAGTCAAAACCATTTTCTTCAGAATTCCTTGAGTTGATCACCCAGAACAATTTTTTCAATCATGTGAGCAATCCAACTCATGTCTCAGGACATGTCCTTGACTTGATCTTGTCCCCTGTTGGTTGCAGGCGTGTATCAGATGTGGAGGTTGACTCATTTGACCCCATCTCTGATCATGCTCTGATCACTCTTAGTTTTGATGTCCCGAAATCACCTTCATATAAGAAGGTCATCAGGTTCAGAAATTACAACAATGTTGACCGCCAGTTGATGTGTTTTGAAATTGATCAACGTTTAAACTCCATCGATTCTTCAAGTCTTTCTTCTGGTGAATTGGTTGATATTTACAACAACGAGCTCAGGTCAATTTTTGACCATTATTGTCCTGAGGTAGTAAAAACAATCACTGTACGTGATAATTCGCCGTGGTATGGTCCATCCATTAATTCTTTGCGTAGACAACGTAGAAGGGCAGAACGTGAGTGGCGCTTGCAGCGGACCGAAGTAACTCGTTTGCGTTATGTTTTTGCGAGAAGAGCAGTCGTTCACACTGTAAAAGCCCAAAAGGCTAGGTATTATCAAAATAAAGTTGATTCATGTGGTGGTGATAAAAAAAAATTGTCTGCAGTTGTGAACAGTTTGGTTGGTCGGAGGAATGTGATTGTTAAACCAACTTCTTTATCTGATGCCCAATTGGCTTCTGATTTTGCTTCATTTTTTACAAGTAAGATATCTCGTATAAGAAGTGATTTAGACAGCAGTTCTCCTAGTGAAGTGTACTCAGTTGACTTCCAGCCACGGTGCACCGGGGATCATTTGCTTTCAACATTTCATCCACTGGATGTAAACAAAGTCAAATGTTACATCAGAGAACTTAATGAAACATTTTGCTCACTCGATCCATGTAACATGTCACAACTGCCTGATGTGTATGAGCATGCTGCAGACTTTATCTGCAACATAATAAATAGATGCTTCTTAGAAAGTAATTTTGTGCAGTCTGAGAAACGTGCTTTGCTTAGCCTTGATGTCGAGAGCATGACAAATTATCGTCCTGTCTCTAACCTGTCTTTTTTATCCAAGATTATTGAGCGGGCCATACTTGACCAACTCTTACCACTACTGGAACACAACAGAGTTGTTCCTGTTGTTCAATCAGCATACAGAAAATACCATTCGACTGAAACTGCACTAACAAGGATTCAGAGCGACTTGGTGGCAAACACTTGTAGTGGGATGTCCTCTCTCCTAGTTCTTTTTGATCTGTCTGCAGCTTTTGATACAGTAGATCATAAACTATTGTTGGATGATCTGTATTTTTATGGCGTTCGTGATAGTGCCCTTTTGCTCCTTAAGTCGTATCTGTCGGACAGATCTCAGAGAGTGGCTGTTGATTGCGCTAGCTCTGATTCTGCTCCTCTTCTATTTGGAGTCCCTCAAGGATCAGTTTTGGGTCCAATTCTATTTACTATCTACACAAGTAGTTTATCGTCTCTACTTGATGCTCATGATGTGTCCTATCATTTTTATGCTGATGACACCCAGCTCTATGTTAAGATGTCAGATATCAACGATACTAAGATAAAGTTTGAATCTCTAATGTCTGATATTAAGATTTGGATGGCTAAGAGGAAACTTAAGCTGAATGATGGTAAAACTGAGATCATCATCATCAGAGGAAACAGAAGGGATGATGACACTGACAATGCCCTGGCTTTGAACATTGGCGTGTCACAGCTGCATCCAGTCAGTTCTGTTCGAAATTTGGGTGTTTATTTTAATTCTAAGTTAAATTACAAAGAACACATTAATCAGGTTGTAAGAGGGTGTAACTTGCATATCAGAAATCTGTATTCTGTGAGAAGATTCCTGAATAGACAGTGCCTCCTAACATTGGTCCATGCAGTGGTCTTGTCTCGTGTTGATTATTGTAATTCACTGTGGGTTGGTCTTCCAAATAATATACTAACAAAAGTTCAGTCTGTGTTGAACAGGGCGGCATGGCTTATCTTTGGTCTCCCCCCGAGAACCTCAACTACCCCGTTTCTGATCGAGTTGCATTGGTTACCAGTAAAGGCTAGAATTGAATTTAAACTGTGTCTTATTACATTCAAGGTTCTTAAGTTTGGTGAATCGAAGTATCTTGCTGAATTATTAAAACTCCCATCGACACGCCCGGGTGTTATGTTACGCAGTGAAGATGATTCCTTGCGTCTTGATGAGCCAGGAGCCATTCGCCAGTCATCTTTCTCTGATCGTTCTTTTGCATATAGAGCCCCAAGATTATATAACAGATTGCCAGTGTCCATAAGACAACTGTCCACTGTTGAATCCTTTAAGAGACAGCTGAAAGCCTTTCTTTTTTCAAAATGCTACGACCTGGAGAGAGGTACTATGACAGATGATTATAGGGTTTAATTTTTGCCACTTTCATGTATATATGATGTAGCTTGTATTATATACAAGAAATGTCACAATTCTTGTAATTGTAAAAATAACGAGCGCTAGTGAATTCCCAAAAGGAAGAACTGGCGCTTTTGAGAAACAAAAGGCCAGATTATTATTATTATTATTATTATTATTATTATTATTATTATTAAAGCAGTACATTATTTACTGCATGCTATCTGAAAAGTATGAACTCCAATGATGGCAGTATGTACCCTGTCACTTGTTAAACATTATCAGTCGTGCCCATCACAGCCTTGATTTTAGTCATGCGGTATACTTCAGCTAAATGTAGATTGATCTGTTCCCTCCCAGCTGCAGCCATCATTTCATATTTAGAGTTGCCATGGTTAACTTTTTCTCAGGTTGTTCTCTGGTCTTGTATGCAGCTATCTAGCTTTAATTCAACAATAATACGATCTCTTGAAATTACTGTATTTAGAAAGCATGGTGTCCTGCCTACGTCATTACTGTCCTCATTGTGCAAAGCTGTTCTAATAGTTACTGGGAGAAGAAATACTAATGAATTTTCATGTATAACACCCTAGTCCCTCCAAAATCAAGAAGAAGGTTTTGGGGGAAGAGGAAGGCTTTTGGGTTCACAGCAAGTTCTTACAATGATTTTTTCCTCCAGGTAGTAGATGATGTGGCCAGATATAAGAGCCAGGTTATCTATTCCAGTATCAGGGACAAACTTTCCTCAAAGAACAAGGGCTTTGAAATCCACACACCCTCATTCAAGTCCCTCATCTGTATTCACTACAATTTGGAAACCCTCATAGAGGAGACCCTTCAGTGCCTATACCCTGTGCTTATTCTGATGACAAAGATGACGACATACTTACTGTTAGAACCTCGCCCCTAAGGTACGTGCCTGCTGGATTAGGTTAGATTAAGTTTGTTGGCTTTGTTAAGTAAGGCTATTTTTGTTAGGTTAGAGAAGGTAAGATTTAGTTTGTTAGGATAGGTGAGGTTGTAAGGATAGGTAAGGTGAAGTTTGTTAGGATAGGCAAGGTTGTTAGGATAGGAAAGATGAAGTTTGGTAGGATAGGTAAGGTGAAGTTTGTTAGGGTAGGTAAGGTTAAGTTTGTTCGGATAGGTAAGGTTAGGTTTGTTAGGGTAGGTTAGAGTAGAGTAGGTATGTTAGGTTAGGTTAAGCTTGCTTTGTTAAGTTAGATTAGGATTTAGTATTAGGTTAACTCAAGCTTTTTTTTTTTTTCCATAATACGATTCTTATGATTTTAACCTTCATCCTTTTGCCATGTAAGTGTAGGTCGGGGGCCTCTCATCATCCACTAATTCCATGCACCGAATCCGTAAGGTAACTCTGCACTGAGTGATAAGTCAAATGGCATCTTCTGATCCAGGAAGTCAATTACTGTTCTAGTTTAGATGGTAACAAGATAACCAGGTGATGCTTGGTGGTCTAGAGGGTCAAGGTTCTCCAGCTTTATTGGGCGTGTAAAGGTCTGCATCTGAGGAGTGGTTGCGATTTACTGCTTTCGTAATGCATAATGCCAGTCAGGGACCAGTGAGGCCGGTCAATCTTGCAAGCCTCTGTTGGGACAGAGCAGCCTAGCCCCTGGGTTATTGGCTATGTGCTGTAAATAGGGTGTGGATAGGAACAATATTTTCTGTATTGGATTCAAACATTGGGGTACACAAGAGGTGTACATCAGCGAAGTGTGTGGCAAATTGAGTTTGGCGATGGATTTCCACCGATGTAGAAGTGTAACCAGACCACGTAATGATAGACCAGTAAGATCTGTGATTATAGGAGATGAGTCACTGGACACCGTAAACAGATTCCAATTCCTTGGTGATGTCATCAATGCAGGGGGACTGAACAGAGTGCCATTGCAAGGGTTCCTAATGGTAGACAGTTCATTGTCCACAAAAGAGAAAGCAGTTGGTATCTGTTGTAGGAATGTCATATAGTATGACAGCGAAATGGGATGTAAAAGGGGAGGATATAGAGAGAGTGGAACCAAGCAACATGAGAACAATCTGATGGATATGAGGAGTAAAGCTGAATGATGGCATGTTGTCAGTACTTAGAAGATGGCTGGGAGTGGGAAGCATTAGGAAGGAAGTAGAAAGGAGACTGAAATGATCAGGATATTTCAAGTGGATGAACCAGGTGAGTTGGATGAAGAGATGTACAGTAGATGAATTAAGGCTCTGGGCCATTGTTAGAGAAGTAGACTGAGGAAGATTTGGGACAAAGTAGTGTATGCTGATTTTGGATATGGAGATACAGTATAACTAGGCAGCTGGAACTGAACATACCAAGATGGAGGAGTACTGTCATGTGAATCCACCTGATCCACACCTCTATAGGAAAAAGCTGTAAAACCCCAAATCACGATGATAATAGGTGTTGAGTGGCGCTCTTGCTCTTATTTAAATAATTCCCAACCCCCGCTGGTTCTGTTCTGTTATTCGTACCTTTCAGGTGTAGTGGTAGGCATTGGTGATCATCATCCACTCACTTGATGTAGTGCTGCCTGCTTCTTCCTAAGATGACTGTGCATTGAATGATATGGTTTCCTGTGACCCAGGAAACCATTTACGACACTGTGTGGTAATCATATAACCAAATACTGTAATGGGATATGGAGCCCTCTGTGGTGCTCCTGCCAACTGGGTGGAGGGACAGAAATATGGCATACATCCAAGAACCCAACATCCACATGTCTCACTCTGGTTAGGCACTCTCCACCACAAGGGAACATTGATTCATTGTATGGGATGGCCCTACAGGGGCAGTTTCTTACCTGCAGTTGATGGGTCTGCCCACCCAGACAGACTGGGGTTATTTACCCTACTACTACTACTACCTGTCAGGTGTCATTCGTTTCGTTTCGTTTCGTTTTTGAAGGCTCCAGCATGCTTGCATGCGTCTGCCTTGGTCACCTAATGGTGGTTCTCCATGCTGCACAATCCATGGCAGCCTCCCTATTCAGTCCCTTAATCCCGAGATCACACTTAATAACCTCGTCCTATGTCTTTCTCGGTCTACCTCTTGTAACCCTACCCCCAATATTAACACGTCTCACCTTCTGCACCCAATTATCATCCCCATCCTCTCCACATGCCCAAACCATCTTTCTCTCTCCTCATCACAACACCAGTACACTTCAGTCTCATCCTACCTCTCAACTCTTCCATCGTAAACCCAGCTCCCTCAGGCTTTGCCCTCAGGGACGCACTGTACATCCACCTAATCATTGTCATTTCTGGACGTTTGAGCCTGCGAATATCCTCTTCCATTACCGCCCAGGTCCCATTACCATACATCATCACACTCCTAACACATGCTGCATACAAAGACCCCTTAGCACATAGGGAGAGTCCTCTCAATGACAGGAGAGGCAACAGCTCCCTGAACTTCTTGCAACCACTTCTCACCTTAGCCACAGAGCCAGCTCCAGCCCCACCTCTAGCACATAACATGTCTCCCAAATAACAAACTTCCACACACTCAAGAGACTCACCAGCGAGTTTAATACTTGCATGCCTGACAACTTCCACCTGCTCTCCCCGACACGCCGCACACATAAAATCAGTATTATCTCGCACTCTACCTCTAATACCACTACATCTCTTGCGCATCCATTTATCACAAACACTGCACAAGATGGAATTACCTCCCACGCCCTTGTGGCAAACTGCACATGGCCACTTTCCCTCTTCTTTGACTGCACCGCCACCAACCCTTGATATCATCACATTTGTTTTATCTGCATTTACCCTTAAGCCCTTGTGCCCCATACCGTCTCTCCACTTCCTAAATCTTTCCTCCGCCTCCCTTTCATTCTCTTCAGTCAGCACCAAGTCATCAGCATACAACATTTCCCATGGGAGTCCGTTTCTTAAGTCACGTGAGAGGGCTTCAAGTATCATGATAAACAACATGGGACTCAAAACTGACCCCTGATGCACACCAACATTCACGGAAAACTCATCACTCAAATCTCCATTCACTCTTACTCGGGTGCGAGCACCCACATACATGGCCATAACCACCCTAACCAGCCACTCCTCCAACACAAGCTTTCTCATGGCCCACTTCACCACCTCTCTAGGGACCCTGTCAAAGGCCTTTTCCACAACAAAAACAAAATATAGATCCCTTTTCTTCCCAATATATTTTTCCTGAAGCTGTCGAACAATGAATATGGCCTCAGTGGTCCTCTTGCCTGGCATAAACCCAAACTGCATCTCATCAATATTCACTCTTTCTCTAATCATACCTTCTAGAACTCTCTCCATTACCTTCATTATCTGATCTAAAAGCTTTATACCTCTATCATTTCCTCTTTCCAGGGCATCACCCTTCCCTTTGTACACATTTGCAATTACACTCTTCAGCCAATCATCTGGGAAAGCACACTCATATATAATAATATCAGGCCAGTGACTAACCTCACCTCTATATCTCCTGAGGCCTTCAGCATTTCGGCAGTCAACCCAGACACACCTGCTGCCTTCCCCACCTGCATCCTGCTTATTTCCTCACTCACAGTAGCAGCGTCAATCAAAGGCCAAGGGCCAAACATTGGATCAGCTGGCTCCAAACCTTCCCTGCCCCAGTCAAACTCCTCATTCAACAACCAGCTATACCAATAATGCTCTCTCCATGCATCTTTAATATCTCCACTGTTCACCACTACATTTCCTTCATCATTAAGCAACGTTGGGTCTGGTTAGTACTTGGATGGGTGACCGCCTGGGAACACCAGATGCTGTTGGCATAACGTTCTCCCTACGTCTAAAGTGGGATTGGTGGAGGATTAGTTCCCCTCCCTGTAAAACAATTAACTCTAAGCCCTTGGCCACCCCGTCTGGGATACATGGCATCTGGCAATGAATGAAATGAATGAATTTTTCACACACTGCTCACCTATCATATCCCGATTATCCCTCTTCATCTGATTTGCCACCTTACATATCATATTTTTCCTTTCCACATGATTTAATTTATCAGGTACGTCTTTGTGACTCAGACTTTGCCCTGTATACCTCTCTTCTAGCCCTACGCTTGGCAGCCAAGTATTCCTCCTTGTTACCACCCTTCTTCCATTCCCGGAAAAGCCTTCTTTTCTCCTTAACTGCAGCTTCTACACCCTCATCCCACCACCAAGTTACTTTATTTCTTGGTGGGCCTGTTGTCCAACTGCATATTACATCAGTAACTCTCAAGAGGTTGTTCTTGAGGGCTCTGTAGTGTTCATTAACGCCTCTACCTACGGCTCCCTGTTCAGCCACCACTCTCCTCATCTCACTATAGAAAACATCCCTTACTACTTGGTCTTCCAGCCTCCATATTTTCCTCCTAGGCACATAAGTCCTCTTTTTTATCACTCGTTCTTTAAGCACCATATCACAAATCAATAGTTTATGCTGCTGCACACACTCCTCGCTTCCTATAACTTTAACATCCCTCACTAACCTCCTATCAGCCCTCCTGACCAGAAAATAATCTATCTGATTGCTGTTTCCCCCAGACTTAAAAGTAATTAACCTACTCTCTCTTTTCCTAAAATGTGTGTTGCACACAGTCATGTTCACTGCCTCCCCAAACTCAAGTATCCTTTCCCCTTCCGCATTTCTTTTACAGTACGCACATCCCCCATTTACTCCTTCATAACCTTGAGCTCTTTCACCTACATGACCATTTAGGACCCTCCCAAAACCACTATCTCATCATCTCCCATACCACCTGCTACACGTATTACCTACATGACCATTTGAGTCCCCTCCCAAAACCACTATCTCATCATCCGCCATACCACCTACTGCACGTATTAAGTCATTCCAAAATCTATCCTTCTCTACCTCATCCAAGCCTGCCTGTGGATTATATATGCCGATATAATTGCAGTCATCATTCCACTGAAAAAAATTTTCACCACCAATATCCTATCACTTACTGTCATAACTTTCATAACATATTCCACCCATTTCTCCACAACCAATACACCCACACCCCCATATCCGTCTGTCCCCCCCTGCCAAAAGAACTTATAGTAGCAATCACAACAATCTTTCTGGCTCATCCCCCCGTGTACCGGACTTCCTGCAGACATGCCACATCCACCCACCTCCTACTGAATGCCTCAACGACTTTCCCTGCTCAAACTTCCCACATTCCATGAACCCACGCTCATCTCCCTGGGCAATTTAATGTCCTCAGGCTTGCTTTGAAGCTTATTCTTGTATTTAGTCATAGTCGGTAATAATAAAGGTGGTAGACATACCACAGGCCCTACTCGCTGCACGGTCTCAGGTCCAGGCAATGGATCTGGGACCCCTAGCCCACCAGCTTTCCAGTGGCTATGGTAGTGGCCTCTGGGCACCCTGCCAGGACAGCTGCAGGGACACCCTCCAAGCGCACCTTGTCACGGCAACTGTCCCACCATTATACACCCACTGATAGGGCAGCCTCTTGGGGCGCTACTCTTAGGTTCGGGCCCCTCTCTATTGGGCGGAAGCGGTAGCCTGGGAACCTGCGGTGCCCTGTTCCCTCTTGCACAGGTTCGAGCCCCATCTCGCCCCATACCCATGATCTATGCTGGTGGAACCTCCGTCACGCTCCGCCACAAAAGTCTGCCACTAGGTAGCGGGGGCAAAGTTTTCTTGCCACATACCCTTGCTGGCGCCAACCCTTGAAACATAGTGGGATACGTTGTGTGAACTGTAAAGTGCCTGTAGTATAGTGCATAAGATACTTAGAGGAAATGTTTGTGAGAGTATGCTGGTCTACTCTCCATGTTACTGTCACACTGGAAAGGTCAGCAAAGGGGGATGGTTAGATAGTGAAACAGGAGCTCCAGCCCTCCCTATCACCAGCATTCCCATTCCCCTCCGGAGTACCTCCCTGCTCGGCCCGTGCTACAACCTCCTCCTCATTGTTGTAGGGAATTCTGGCTCGGTGTTCTTCGTGTCAGTTGAACACAAGGACACCTTAGGGGATACTAGACAATTCTGTGAGCCACAAGATCTGTTTCCTCTGTGTTCTGTCTTGTTTGCATCACATTGTCAGCACATAAGAGTTAACCACCATTCCCAGTCTTCATGTATGCAATAGGTCAGCTCAGGAATTCTCTCTCTCTCTCTCTCTCTCTCTCTCTCTCTCTCTCTCTCTCTCTCTCTCTCTTTGTCTGTATTTCCTGCTGCCTATGATTTCCAGTCTTTCAAACGCTGTGTCCAGGCATCTTTAAATGAACGGATCTTGAATTGGGCCCTCTGATGTCTTGTTTTTGTCTTTTTCTTTCTTGGAAGGAACAATCTTGCAGGTTCCTGGTCTTTGATTCCTTCTTCCTTGCATTAATATATATATATATATATATATATATATATATATATATATATATATATATATATATATATATATATCGTCATCAACATCCAATCCTGTGTTGCCCCGTGAGGAGCGTAGGAGCTTAGGGCTCGGCAAGTTGGTCCTGACATTTAAGATGAGAGCGACCGGCCTCACTCATCCCTGAACGAGCAATACTGTAAACCCCAACCACCCCTTGGATATAAACCTGCACAGGTTCAATTCAATGGAAGTGCCTTAATTACCCACTGAACCATCAGGCGCCATTATTTGGTTATATGGTTACCACCCAGCGTATACCATACATACAGTATATATATATATATATATATATATATAAAGGGACAAATAGATGTGGGGAGGCCATGTAGCAAGACTAAGGGATAACCGATGGAGCAAGAGGCTGACTGACTGAACACCAAGAGACTGTAAGCGTAGGCCAGGTGAGAGATGGAGAGATGAGATAGAGAAATTTGCCGGGAAAACGTGGCAAAGATTGACTCAGTCAGGGAATTCGTTTTGAAGGTTGGGGGAGGCCTTTGTTCAGCAGTGGATTTGTGATTGCTTATGAGATATATATATATATATATATATATATATATATATATATATATATATATATATATATATATACAGATGCCTGTTTATCCCGTAAAGGGTGGCCACAAACAAATCGCCTCCATGTCGCCCTGTCCCTCGCCATTTCATTGCCCTGCTTCCAGCTCACACACCCCCTCCCTTATGTACCTCTCCACTCCATCTCTCCATCTCATCCTTGACCTCCCCCTTCCCCTCCCCCCCTCCACCTCACTCACATACACTCTCCTCGTCAGTCTCTCGCTCTCCATCCTCACCACATGCCCTCCTAATGCTTCCTATCACATCCGCATCCACACCGCAACGCTCCTTCACTTCCTCATTTGTCAGTCTCTCTCTCCTTGTGACTCCACATGCTCCTCTCAGATAACTAATTTCCACTGCTCTCATTCTTGATTTCCGTCCCTTCAACAAGGTCCAAACTTCACTTCCATACATTAAGAGTTGGTATCACAATACTTTCATGTAGTAGCTTTTTCACTTCCATGCTCACTTCCCTGTTTTTTATCACTGCTGTCAAGGACCCTGCAACCTTTCTTCCCTGTTGCACACTTTCAAGCACTTCACCCTCTAAACTTCCATCCTTACTCATCACACCACCCAAGTACTAAACGCACTCACATTTTCCATTTCCTCCTCATCCAACGTCACTGTACATTCACTGACTTCACTTCTCTGGAAGACCATAACTTTACTCTTTCCTACATTCACCTTTAGATTCCGTTTCTTACACACTCTCCCAAACTCATCCACCAAGCCTTGCAGCTCCCCTTCGTCTTAACACAGTAAATACATACATACATACATACATACATACATATATATATATATATATATATATATATCTCTATATATATATCTATATATATATATATATATATATATATATATATATAATGTGTGTGTGTGTGTGTGTGTGTGTGTGTGTGTGTGTGTGATGCAGCGTATTCCGAGTCCCGACTTCTCGGGCACAGATACGGTGCAGCCCTCTGGGTTCATTGTTCTCGACCGGATCAGTCACAGACAAGGAAGGAAAGTCCAAACACCACTGGTCAAAAGGCACACTTATATATTAATAATAGACAATTACACACACACATTCTATGAGCAAAACTTGTGGAATATACAGTAACCCGAAATACACAGTATTCTACCTTTCCTGATATAGAGTAATTTCCACACAGTGTCACAGGTATGTATTACAGATACACCAGATGCATTAGGCCTCGAGTATATAGCAAGGACAGTCATGTATATCTCGATATATCAAACGCGTAACATAGTCGGCAGTGTATACTCAAGTCCTTATGTATAGAGGATCACGTAACATAGACGGTTTCTTGTGCTAGTTATATGCATCCGCGTGACATGGACGATACCCTAACTATCCTTATGCTACGTGCGCGTTACAGAGGACGAGAGGATGTAGCACTTAGGATCTATCCGCACGTGAGGGGCTCAGGGGGAGGGAGAGGGGGGGGGACGGTAATATCGGGTCTCTGGCAGGGTAGGTGATTAGGAGTTTAGGGCTTGGGCCTTGGGACGATGGGGCAACACAAAAGTGGGGGGTTGCACTGGAGAGATCGGTCCGCGTGCAACACTGGGGGGGGGGGGTGTCACATTTGGGGCAAACCCGTGGCTTGGCGCCACACACTCCGCGCGTAGGGTTATGATCACAAGAGTCCACAATTGCACACAGGGAGGAAGCGACACTGGGGAATCACAGGGTGGGGGGTGCACTGAAGTGGGGAGGGAAAGGGGCTAGTCCACTGGGGTAGGGCTCACAAACACTGGGGGGGGGGTGCACAACCTTAGAGTCTCTTATTGATGGCACTGGCGGAGTGGAAGGCATGGGTCACAGGTGGCAGGAGGGTCTTACGTCGGGAGCCTTATGTGGCAGCTGGATGTGGGGGCGTGGGCTGTCCGGAGTGTAGTACAGGGGTAGATCATCTGTCTGGTCACCACAAGTCCTGGAAGAGTTGGTGGGCAGCGTGGTTGGTGGCTTCATAGCTGTCACGGCCTGGCAGGAGGCAGGGCTCTCCGGGCTAGGGTCGAAGAAGACCAAGAGGTGCACCGCTCTGTGCTGGCCCTTAGTTGTCGTCGGGGTCCTGGGGGCGGACCTGGGGCGGCCTGGGCCTAGGGTCAGCTGCGGGGAGGGCAGTGCCCTGGCTTAGCCACTGTCATGTCTGGCAGGGGCTGCCGTCAGGGGGAACTGCGGCCACCTGCGCTGGAGGAGGTCTGGTGGCTGCAGCAGGCGTCGGGGGAGGCCCGCTGGCTCCTGGCGCTGCGGTCTCACCTGCAGGAGGAGGCCGTCACGACTGGACTGCGGCCCCTCGTCCTGGTGGAGTCCCACAGCACCTGGGGAGGACGGGGTTGCAGGGACAGGACACCTGGCCTCAGGGACGTCTCTCGGAGAGAGAGAGAGAGGCGAGGAGAGGGGTGCCTCGCTCTGCTACAGCAGGGTTGGGCAGAGCAAGAGGCGTTACCATCTGTAGAAGCTTGGGGACTCTCGGAGGGAGGGCGGCCGAGGTCCGGCACTCCTACTTGGTGGGCTTGGGAGGCCCTGCCGAAACTCCAGTCTGGGGGATGCTCCCTCCGCCAGGCAGCCCTGTTGGGCACTGTCTGTGCTCCTACTGAGGACAGGGGTGGAGAAGGAGTTGGAGGGGACTCCTCCTGGTACCACAGACCTTGGCGGTTGGGAGAGGGCACCTGGCGGGCTCTCCCGGCAATAGTCACAGCTCCGATGGAGTCTGCACTCCCGCCACAGGGTCTGGGACTCTTGTCCTAATGACGTCGAGAGGAAGAGGTCTGGTGAGCACTCTCGGCCTAAGCCACAGCTCTGGTGGAGTCTGCCCTCCTTCCATTGGGGTTAGAGCAGCACCAGGGGGTGACTGGCGGCTTGTCCCGAGTGGTACGTCTGGCGGAGTGTACCCCACGGCCTGCCTCCGTCCTGGGGAGTACCGGCGAAGGTCGTCCGGTGGCTGTGCTGGCGTGCTGGCTCCCAAAAGTGGGTGGCAGAGGATGGAGGACCGGCGGTCTCTCCACCCACAGTATACCCAGCGGGTATATATATATATACTGTATATATAGCCTCTGTGGTACAGTGGTAGAGTGTGCGTTTTGTACACGGGTGAGCCAGGGTTCGTGCCCCACCAGGGTAATAAACTTTGGGAGTGTTCACCCAGCCACATACTACATTGGCAGACACCAGGGATGCTGTAGTTGAACCAGTGCCGCTTACTATAAAGTATGCTTGCACCCAGTCAGCTTGCGTGGGCCGTTTACACTTGGTTCACAGACTACACACACATCCAAAGCCACTCCAACATGACCGTTACACTAACAAACACTTCTCACCCTACATACAATCTCTGCTAGACAGCCTAAGCCACATGGTAGAGATACACTGGCTGTATCGTCCCGAGTTCGAGCGGGATAGGCAGGTCCTGCAGTGGATACTCAAACGGCTGCTGCTGCTGATGATCTATATATATATATATATATATATATATATATATATATATATATATATATATGTATATATATATATTACACTCCCTTTTCTGTCTCTCTTTCCTTCATGCTTTCCTCTTCCTTCTGCATATGGATGACTCTGCACTGAGTGACAAGCCAAATGGTTTCCTTTACACCAGGAAACCATTTACTGTGCTGGGTGTTAACCATATAATCAGATTATGGCGCCTGGTGGTTTAGTGGGTAATTAAGGCATTCCAGTCAGATTGAGGCTGTGTAGGTTTATATCCAAAGGGTGGTTGGGGGTTATTGCTCACGTAATGCCACTCAGGGATGAGTGAGGCTGGTCATTCTCATCTCAAATGTCAGGACGAACTTGCCTAGACCCCGGTCTCCTACGCTTCTCATGGGGCGACACAGGATTGGATGATGGATGGATGGATTGACATACATACATTCATACATACAGTATAGTTCCTCAATTATCCGACAACAGAGCCAAAGGCATGTCCAGGTAGTGGCAATGTCCAGATGGTGAACAATATCCTCCCTACTATACCCAGACTACCTGAACCCAACCTTCAACCTATACCTAACCTATTTGTACAGTACCTCTTCTTTGGCAGTTTTTTCCGGTCATTCAGGCATATGTAGACATCAAAACACACATAGGAATATCGAAAATAATTTTTAACCTAGAAAACTATGCAAAAAATCCATTGAACACTGTTCTGGTGCCAACATCATTTTCCCATGACGAGTTGTAGTTTCACACTATTGTTACATATTACATACAAAGTTGTTTATTCACAGTTAACAATGTGTAAGGTAGTGTGAATGATAAACAACCAAACATCATTTCACTGTAAAGTGTGGGTTGGGATAGGATGCACAATCTGACATCTTTTTTAAATCAAAACCTAGGGTAAAGGGAAGGCGATAGAGAAATATGAATTGTATATATGTATAAAGTCTTGGGGAAATATTTGCCTTGTTGGTATACTTTAATGTAATCAATATTATTTTATTGAGGTGTATAATGTACAGTCGTCAGCACAAATTCGCTGCAAGCCTGCTCGTGTGTTGTGGGTCGTTTTGTCTGGCAACGGTGTATGGGAACTAATTGCCACACAGGCTTTTCTACGCTTTAACCCGCAGCGTCCCATCGACGTTCTTTAACGTCCACACGTTTTGTCACTGCTAATCCCATCGACGTACAGAAACGCGAAAAAATTGCAAGGTCCCTAATTTGCACAATTTTCAATTTTCGCGAGTCATTTTTGGTACGAATACACGTGACACCTTTCTCAACAAGATGCCAGGCAGGGACAATGCCTTACCCAGCATGACCTCCTCCCCTCCCCTGCATGCCACTGTCTCAGCAATTCACCTGTTATCAGTGACCTGGCCAGTATAGCCATGTCATGCCACGGTACGAAATTCAGGGCCAGAGTGATTCCCCAATCAATGACAATGTGGAGGACAAACTTTACATAGCATTAGAGGAAGAAACAGTTAGAAATGATGATCAGGTAATGTGGCAAAAAAAGGTCAGGTATTAGTGAGTGAAACAATGTTTATAATGCCTATATTACTGCTTGAAAACCAATATACTCTTGTACTACATATAAATTCGTACCAAGTAAATAAATAAATACCGTTTATGAGTGGTGTGAAATAGTTATCCTCCCATAGAACTCGTTTTCTTTGGTGCCAGCCTGATAGAAAACCCAGTAAGGTAAGGAGGTACTCCTACCTGTAAAGAGTATTTTAAACCTCAGGTGAGCGATTTCTCTATGAATTTTCGATGTTTCTCACCAAAAACGAAGGTTTGAGCCAAAAAAATTTTTTTCCTAAAATGGTCGGGATTGGGGGGGAGTCAGTGGTGGAAAAGTGGTCGGGATGGGGCGGGTTAAAGACGTGTTTGTAAGAATTAGTACTATATATCACCCAGAATACATTATTCTTTATATCTGATTAGTGTAAAAATGTGCAAAAGACGACAAGTGAATGTTGTCGAATGGGGAAACTTCTGTTCTCTCCCTCGTATCCATCCCTTGTCCCTCCCCACCCTTCCCTCCTCCTTCCCTCTCCCGCTATCCTTCGTCTCCATTCCTCTCTCTCTCCACCCTGTCTACCTTATATCACCCACAATGCTAAGCTACGTAATAAACCGCACTCTTCTCTATTTCTTGTCTATTCCTGTAACCTTTTTGCTCCTCATCATTTGAGAGTTTCATGCCATGCAACAGTCTCTTTCTCCCACTCGGTACACCAAACACGATGCAGCAGTTCGAAACTTTAGTGTTTCTGATACTGCTTCATGATTCAGTGAATAGTATGAGGAGAATGGGAACATTTTGCTAGGGAAAAGAGAGGGCGAGAAGTAGGAGGAGTGGACACAAATGTTTGTTTAATTTCGCCTACTGATATAATAGGCACAGACTTCCAGGCTCACTCAAACAAATACTAGCAAGGAATACATCACAAGAACGAGACCTCAATGTTCCTGTATCTCCCGGCTGTTGGTAGTGACAAAGGGTGGAGAACAGAAAAACAACTGGAGAGGAGTGGGAAGGAGACGAGGAGGGTAAGAATGGGACTAGAACAGGAAGGAATATTGATAATAAACCTTGGATATAGTTGGTAGTACTGCAAGCAACTGGGAATATGGCAGACTGGGTTTAGAAAACAGTCAAGAGAGAATTGCGATGCGCCAATCAGGTTAGTGCCGTGGATAAATGAATGAAGGTGGAGAGGGTGGGGAGAGGAGACAGTGGGGAGGCATGAAAGTGAGTGGGGGAGAGGAGGCAGAGGGAGGGGTGGGGGGGAATATCAGGAGGAGTAAGGGGGAGAGAGGGGAAGGGAGCTTAGACACGGTTATAATGAAGAATACCAGAGTATTACGCTCATACGTCTTTCCATAACAGTCAACTCTTGCAGTTTTTTACACTAATCAATTACGGTATACAGCAAATTGTACTCTAGGCAGTCTCTAGTACCACTTTTGAAAAACACGTCGTTAAAGTGTATAAATGTCTATGTGGCAACTCGTCCCTTTACACTGTTGCCAGACAAAAGGACTCGCATCACACTAGTAGACTTGCAGCGAATTTATGCTGACGACTGTACATGGTACAGTTATGATGCTTCTATTCATGTATACTGTAAATCCCAGTTGTCTGTGGGGTTTGGCATCTCTATTTTATGCTGACCCAGCACCACACCCAGAGGGGACGTCGGCCAGCTAGAGCAGAATGCACATATCATTAGAACGAGAGGGACGTATTATCTCTGAGCTCTCTGTGTCACAGTTGTATCTTTCTGTGGCCAATAAACAGAGATTTAATCTGCTCAGTTTCAGTTCGCCTGCACACGCTACCTCTAAATTCCTTCAGCAGGATTCTACACCGATTCCCACCATCTCCAGTGTGTGAGAAGACGTTTTGGTGGAGTGTGTCAGCCGGAAGTGACTTCAACCAGGCGCAACTTTATAACCTTGCTTGGAATAGAGAGGTCACGCCTAAGCTGATATATGAATTGGTGATCAGCTGTGAGGTTCCAAGCTGATATAATAGTGACTAGTTGAGGAATCCATACAGTCGAAACAATTTTGGTGGCAGCGGTGGGCTCGTCTAGACACATCTGGCAACTCTGGACGTGGAGGCTGGAGTGTGGCAGGGCGAGTGTGCGGTGTGTGGTGGAGCTGTGTGGCGTGGTGGAGCGCCTTGCAGTCACCCGAGGACTACGGTGGGGATAGGATTGTTGTGTGATTGGAGGAGAAACCTTGCAGAGCATTTGGACTTGATCTACCGGGAGCTTCAGCATCATATGACACCTAGGTAGTGTACATGCACAGTGAACCCTCAGACACACTTTTTAAGCAGCACATGTTAATTAGATAATGTGTGTAAGAATAGAGATTTCTCAGTTTCCCCTCAATACATACATTTTCTGTACGTCTTGTCTGTCCCATTCTCTATTGCTAAAAGCCATAACTGATCTATTTGTGTCAGTTTAATTTTTCCTGTGACTGAGAAGGGAATAATTTATGACAAGGTTAGATGGATACAGTGAAGAAGTGGGGACGAAAATTAAGGGGAGATTCAGATAAACCAACCACAATGGAAGGTTAATCAGACTCAGAATTGGGTGAGTGGTTAGAAACTCTGGGTAAAGGCATCCAGACTCTACAGAATGAAGGACATATTGGGGCTGAAGATAGTCAGGACACTTCTGACTGAGGAACTGGATAGTGAGGGCTTGCACACTTTACATGTCCATTCTGGTCGTTTTTATTCAACAGTTCTTGAAAGTTCAGTTAGGTCCAAAATGGCCACTAGTCTCGCTAATGAGGGTACTCTTAGTGAAGAGACTGTGGATGTTGAACAGACTACAACAGCACCCATGGTCACTCAGGATAACCAAGGTCCAATAATCTCTGCTAGCTATGCAACCACTCACACACCCACTTACACCTCAGGCATGTTCAGTACACCATTAACCTTTGGACAGCAAGCAAGGACAAGACCATTTATTTGTTAATGTTTCTTATGCTAATCCATGAGGCATGAATACTAAGAGTATTGACATGCAAACCCAGGATCCTTCTGTTAATCCAAGGGGCATGAATACTAAGAGTATTGGCATGCAAACCCAGGATCCTTCTGGTAATCCAATGGGCATGAATACTAACAGTATTGGCATGCAAATTCAGATGAATCTTCCTCCCTTATGGCAACTACCTAACATGGCGACCACTATTCTGGCTACTGCTAGCTTTCCTTCAACTGTACCTCCTGTAGCGCCGGTTAGACAGTCCCAAGGACAATTTGTTCAGGCACCTTCAAACCCAGATTGTATAAAGGTGCTACCTACAGCCCAACCGAGTATACAGTTTACTGGGGAAGATGACTACAATATCCATCGGTTCCTGCGTGACTGCGAGGCCCAGATACATAGGTTACAGCTTGCTAGTGACGGGGAAAAGATTTGGCTTATTAAAGCAAATATTAAACCCAATTCCCCAGAAGCAGAAATCCTGGAAGCCTCATTGTTCCAAACCGGGCCTACTGCTCATGAATATGAAAAGTTTAAGGAAGCCCTCATTAACACTTTTGCGAGCGACTGCTACATGTTGGATGCTTGGGTATTTAGGTTCATAGATAGAGCACAGCAGCATCCTAACTGTGCTGAAAGTCAGGCTTTGGCGAAGGCAGGTATATGCTATGCAGAAGCTAGTAAAGCCTTGCAATCTTCGGGCTAGGGAGACACAGCTTGGGGATTGACTTTTGAGAGGATTGCAAGTTTACTCGAGTACTTGCAATTCCTGTCCTGTTTAACCCCTGCTAGGCGACTTCAGGTACTTAGGCAGACCAAAAGACCTCCTGAAATAGCCTTGCCTGACATGAGCTTTAAGCTAAAGGCAAAGGTAGAAGGAGAGGGCGGTAGTGTCTTAGCTGTGCACACAGAGAAAAGCCCTGCTGGCAGGTTCTGGAAAGCGTGCAATAAGCCGGGTCACACAGATAAAAAGTGTTGGCATGTTAAAAAGGCAGCTCGTCAGGCAGCCAAGCCCAACCTGCCCACCATGTCTGGAACTAGTACTGAAAAGCAGGTAGACAAGAAACAACCCAGTACTAGTTCTCCCCAGAAAAAGACCAAAGCTGTAAAGCCAAAAGTGCAAAGATGGTGTGTCATCCATGGGCAGTGTCCTCATTCGTCAGACAATTGCCCAATTGTTCTTGCCAATCGGGAAAAACTAGGTAACCAAGCTAGTTCGGGGGAAGTTCAGGGCCACACGCAGAAGTAAATAAAATCGTACAGTCCACCGATGCATGTGTGGCAGCTATTAAAAAGGTGAATTTGCTCTCGATACCTTGAATCAAAGGGAAAGCCAGGTGTCTTTGATAGTGGACACTGGAGCATGTGCAAATATTATTTCTAGTAAAGCACTAGAGAGGCTGAAGTATGAAATGCCTCGAGCTAATTGGACGTTGTCAGCACCTGACGTGATTTTGACAGGTGTGACAGGGAGTAAAATGAAGATCGTAATCTAGGTACCGTTGACACTAAGGGCAGATAAACGATCTCCTGTGTTGCGTGCTACATTTTATGTGGTGGAGGATTTTCCTCTGCCAGCTGATGGGTTATTGGGCTTTGAATCCATGGAGGAATATAACGTGATTATACACCCTCAGAGACATTATGTTTTCTTTAATGGAAAGGAGTTTATAGGCCTTAGTCCCTTAGCAACACAAGCTGGAACTGGTATCCAATCAGGAGCCTTTCAACTAGTTGTGACCCCGAAGCGTCCAGGGAGTCCCCGGATGCACACGAAACAGACGGTATGGATTGGAAGCAGGTCAGGGCCATAGTGAGTGGGAATCACCACTTACCCAGTTGAAATGTCTGGAAAATTCCTGTCCGAGTACCTGATGTATCGGAGGGAACTGATGTGGCATGTTTAACAGAGACCATAAAACATAAGGCATTGTCCCTGGAGTCCACCCTGAGTAGTGTCGGACCAGATCAGAAGAGCCCCTCTTCATCGCAAATATGAGTGGTGGTGCAGTTAAGCTCAGAGATGGATGTTATATAGGCAACCTGATGTCCTATGGTGCCCCTGTAAAGTAAGTCAATGACGTACCAGTGATCTCTCCCATAGCCACATGACAAACAACGACTCAATCGGAACCTACACGTCTTGGGAGAGAAAAGTTGGTAGAACAATACGTGAATGTAACAGATTATGTTGCCCATAAAACGCGGTTACTAGCATTTCTTAAAGAATTATCCGACATAGTGGCACTTCCAGGAGAACCACTGGGTAGGACGGACAAGGTGAAGCATCATATTAGGTTGTGCCCTGGTACAAATCCGATATATGTGCCTGCATACCGCCTACCACACAGCTAAAGGAAAGCAGTGGAAGAGGAAGTTGAAAAAATGCTTCATGATGAAGTCATTCAGCCTTCTTCCTCACCTTGGAATGCACCACTCTTTCTAGTGCCTAAAAAGGATGGTGGTGTGAGACCTGTTGTAGATTTTCGGCAAGTGAACAAGATAACCATACCGGATCGTTACCCAATTCCGCATCTCAGAGACTTACTGCAGTCCTTGGGTAAAGGAAATCACCTGCCTGGATCTAGCGTCAGGGTATTGGTGGGTTGAGCTGACCGAAGAGTCGCGTCCCGTCACTGCCTTTAGCACTCACCGTGGACACTTTGAATTTCTCTGGATGCCTTTTGGACTGAGTAATGCTTCTTTGACATTTCAGAGGATGATAAATCAGTTGTTTGGTGACATGATTGGACAGGACGTCCTAGTGTATCTAGATAACTTAATAATTGTAAGCAAGAATATCCACACTCATTTTAGTAAGTTAAAACGAGTGATGGAAACCTTAAGATCCGTGGGTCTGAAAATCAAGCTATTGAAGTGCGATTTCCAAGACAAGTGTTAGATTTCTAGGGCACTTAGTTGATGGCGATGGCATCAAGGCTCTGCCGGATAAGGTTACAGCCATGGTAAATTTCCCTATGCCCAAGTTCAAGGACGATGTTCGCTCATTCCTAGGGTTCACTGGTTTTTACAGGAGCTTTGTCCACAATTATGCTGCTACCTCATCACCGTTGACGACGCTACTTAAGAAGGATGCTGCATAGCAATGGGGACCATCGGAAGAGAAAAGCTTCAACGACCTCAAGAAAGCCATGACAGAGACTCCCATGTTAGTGTTTCCTAATTATTCTCAATCTTTTTACCTGTGCATGGACGCCTCAGGTTTGGGACTGGGAGCGGTGTTACAGTAAAAGGATGAGGAAGGCAAAACGCACACCATTGCGTGTGCCAGTAGGGCAATAAGACCCCTGGAAAAGAACTACTCGGTAACATATTTGGAGACATTAGCAGTCGTGTGGGCATTAGGACATTTCCAGGATATAATCTTTGGGTACCGGATAATTGTTTTAACTGATCATGCACGAATACGTGACTTGTTTAAGGGAAAGAACTTGCACGGTAAGGTTGCGCGTTGGTTCAGCAAGGTAATGGAGTTTGATCCAGAGGTCAGATATTTACCAGGCTGACAAATTGTCGTTGCCGATGTGCTGAGTAGAAATATTGCTGCTGCCATATCTGAGGATATCCCTCTTTCTGGGTATTCCTCGGACACTGTAAAGGTGGAACAACGTAAGTATACGATGTGGTCTCGAGTCATCTATGCCCTGGAGTCTGGCGATGAGTCATGTCTACCTGAACTTCCGATACCAGTGACTCACTTTCATCTTCAGTGGGGCCTTTTCTATAAACAGCCCCCCGGGAAGGACACTGTGTATCAGTTGGTTGTTCCTGCTACACTACAGCAAGCCGTGTTACAGTTGGTTCATGACATACCTCAAGCAGTTCATCCTGAACGCGACAGATGCATATGTGAGTCAAGAAGAAAATACTATTGGCCGACCATGAGGAAAGACATAGAAGCCCACGTTAGTCAATGTGTCAAGTGTGCGGAAATGCGAGGAATGACGGGACCTCCGACGCCCATTTTGGAATATCCCCTACCGGAAAAACTGTGGGATACAGTCTCCATGGATCTCTTAGCGTTGCCAAGGAGTCATCATGGCTGAAGCTGTGTATTGGTGGCAGTGGACCATTTTTTGCGATTCACTGTTTTAGCACCTTTACAGACGAAAACTGCAGAGGAGGTGGTGCACGCTTTTGTAACCTCAGTGATTTGTCCATACTCAACACCTAAGGTATTGCTCAGCGATAATGGCAGTGAATTTCGTAACCAAGTGTTAGAGGAAATCTGTCGTCCGTATGGGGTAAGGCAAGTCTTTATTATGCCTTACAGTCTCAAGAGCAATGGCCTGGTGGAGAGGACAAACAGGAAGATACTGGAAGTCTTGAGGCCAGCAATTACGGTTCAACCCGACTGGCAAGACTGGTTGCCACATGTATCGGCGGCTATCAACTCCTCAGAAAATTTGTCAACCGGGAAATCTCCTCATTATATCCTTTATTGAGAGAAGGTGTTACCCTACGATTTGCTAGCTGGACCTCCTACCCCAGTGTATAATCAAGAGAATTATGCCAAAGTACAGCTTGCAAAGTTTCAATGCATACATAGTGAAGTACAAAAAAGATTAAAAGCCTCAAGAGTGGAGATGATGGTGAAACAACACAAAGGTGGTCAAGAAAAGACATTGGAGATGGGCCAGAAGGTCATGATAACCAACCCTGAGAGAACTTCCAAGCTCAGACCTAAGTTCCACGGACCATATACCATTGCGGAACACGTGCGTGGACATACAGGTACTTATCGAATAAAGAATGATGCTAATGGAACTCAGGAGGCAGTACATGCCGACAGGATCAAACCAGTAAGTCAAGAGCTAAGCCTAACTAACCAATCGTCTGATGTGTTGTCCCCTCTGTCTTCGTCGCAGTCTATGTCGTCGTCCGTACCTGTCTCTAACCAAGAGTATCACAGCAAGCTACGATCCCTCAGTAAGAGCGACTAAGGGAGTGTCTTCTCCTACTGACATGTGGCTCACACTTGGACTCCTCTTGCGTTGCTTGGAGTGGACCTGTGGAACGACGTCGGACACAAACACGACTGCACTGATCCCAGGAGCACAGAAGAGCCCACTTGGAGGGGTAGTGATAGTAGAGGACGCGGTATGCATATACTACCCAATGGAAGGATATCTCCAAACTCCAGATATTGTTAAAGAGGTCTCTAAGGGATTGTTTCACCTCAGACAGCAACTGTCGGAAGTCGGCAAGTTATTCAACCGGAACCCGCAGTTGACAACCTCAGATAATGAAGCTTTGGTTCAAACCTTGCATGGTATAACCGAGCTTCACACTGGACATATAGTTAGGCTCACAGACAGACTCACTATATTGCATGTCGCTTTACCTAATCCAGATTCTGATCTTTCCAAGCATGTCCATACACGTACCAAGAGAGGACTTGTGGATCTCCTAGGTATCTTGTCTCAAAAGCTTTTTGGTACAGTGCTAGGCAAGGACGTAGTGCAATTGGGTAGACAGATGCATGATTTGGCATTGGCAGCAAAGGCGAATAACAGGCTAATCGTACACATGTATGAACAGTTAGGTGAGTTCACTAACAAAGCTAACGAGATCATTAAGACTACCAACCATCTCGTAGGGGTTGTGAACAACATCGAAACCACCTTACCAACCCTGGCTAACTTAGAGTTAATTGCTGAGCACTTACATGCTCTCAACGAGTCAACCACTGCTTTGGAGTTGCGTGTAGCCAATACGGTGGACGGCTTAATTGATGCAAGTTTGAATAGAGTTAATGCTTTAATGCTTCCTACTCACATTTTGATCATTGTTCTTGATGCAGCTATGGTGAAGCATGGATTTACACCACTTTTTGATATGAGTCAACTGGAATATTATTACCCATTGTTAGAGGCCCAGTTGATCCATGATGGCATGCTGATATTGGTACCTATGAGGAATGCTGTAACATACCATGCATGGCAGTTCATTCCTTTCCCTTTTGCTACTGCTAACAATACACTTGTTATTCTGAATGAGGGACCAGAGGTGCTAGTTATGTCGGATGACAAAGGGTATGTAGCTGAAACGGCTGTGGATGAATTTGGGAAGTGTAAGACCTCATTTCTTGATCTCCATGTATGTCCTGCTTTCCATTTTGTCTTCATTCCGTCAGGAGTAGAGAAATGTAAGATGACCTTGTTGGACACAAACACTTCCTCTGCACTGCAACATTGCACTTTCCAACCCATTCAACTGAAGTCAGTTTTTCATGCTCATGTACGTGCGAAACAATACTTCTTCTTTCCTGAGACAGAGGACGTAACACTCACATGTGCCTCACAAAACCAGTTCCTTACGGTAAAGGGTTACTATGTTACACCCGATTATTGTGAGTTACACAGTAAAGAGATAGCAGTTCTACCTAACAAGCATCATCTAGCCTTGTCGGTGAACTTCTCGTCCCAGTTACGACCCTTTTTATCTTCATTCAGTGTTTCTACCTTGAATGTGAACAGGCTGTCTCATGTGCTCAAAGAGATACAGTTCCTCACCCACCTGAACAAGACTGATTTAGAACCATATGTACTATCCTATCTCCCTTCATACCTCTCTCCTTCCTATTTTGGTCCTGGCGTTGGTCTTCTACTTGTTGTGATATTGTCCAGTGTTTGTGTTTGGGGCTACTACCTACGAGGCCGAATGAGAAACCCACTAAAACCACGGGTCCGTACTCGTGGATTGCAAGTGGACGTGGTTGAATAGTTAGCTACCCTACACATTGGTTAGGCTACACGG
The DNA here is from genome assembly GCF_032717465.1 of Coenobita brevimanus. NCBI lineage: Eukaryota > Metazoa > Arthropoda > Malacostraca > Decapoda > Coenobitidae > Coenobita > Coenobita brevimanus. Next base: position 26,228,952 of record NC_137000.1, read on the forward strand.
TTGTTAGGACAACAATGTCGATGGGGACGTTGAAAGGTGTGGCCGAACAATGTTTTGGTGCCAACACCATTTTCCCATGACGAGTTGTAGTTTCACACTGTTGTTACATATTACATACAAAGTTGTTTATTCACAAATAACAATGTGTAAGGTAGTGTGAATGATAAACAACCAAACACCATTTCACTGTAAAGTGTGGCTTGGGATAGGATGCGCAATCAGACATATTTTTAAAATCAAAACCTAGGGTAAAGGGAAGGGGATAGAGAAATATGAATTGTATATATGTATAAAGTCTTAGGGAAATATTTACCTTGTTGTTATACTTTAATGTAATCAATACTATTTTACTGAGGTGTATAATGTACATGGTACAGTTATGATGCTTCTGTTCATGTATAAATCCCAGTTGTCTGTGGGGTTTGGCATCTCTATTTTATGCTGACCCAGCACCACACCCAGAGGGGACGCCGGCCAGCTAGAGCAGAACGCATGTATCATTAGAACGAGAGGGACGTATTATCTCTGAGCTCTCTGTGTCACAGTTGTATCTTTCTGTGGCCAATAAACAGAGATTTAATCTGCTCAGTTTCAGTTCGCCTGCACACGCTACCTCTAAATTCCTTCAACAGGATTCTACACCGATTCCCACAATCTCCAGTGTGTGAGAAGACTTTTTGGTGGAGCGTGTCAGCCGGAAGTGATTTCTACCAGGCACAACGTTATAACCTTGCTTGGAATAGAGAGGTCACGCCTAAGCTGATATATAAATTGGTGATCAGCTGTGGGGTTCCAAGCTGATGTAATAGTGACTAGTTGAGGAATCCATACAGCCGAAACAACACCAGAAAATGCCCTGCTATACACTCCTGTATGTACAGTACCCCTCCTAATTTTGGCCTTGTGTTCTGGTCATTCTGCCATATTTAGACATCAAAACACATAGGAATATCCAAAATAATCTTAAACCAAGAAAACCATGCAAAGAAAAACAACCCCCCCAAAAAAAAACTACCTATATGTACAATACTCATCCATATTTTGTGAGTGTTTTCCGGTCATTCTGCTATATTGAGACATCAAAACACACATAGAAATATCCATATTAATGCAAAATGCCAAGAAAATGAATAAGCAACAAAAATCCAGAAAAAACATGAAGATGGTTGGAAAATCGGTTATCACTGACACGAGTGATAACTGCTGCTGGGGCTCAAAAAAAAAAAAAAAAAAAAAAAATCCATAGCCAAATATGCCACCAGAAGTTGGTTATATTGGTATATATGGTATACCATCATCTTTGCTGGTGTTTATAAGATAAGCTAATAAAAACACAGAAAACTGATGAGTAGAATAATAAAACTAGTGAGAATAAATGTTGTTCAAGAGTAAAACTTACTTCATATAACTTACCACCATCCTAGTGCAAAATTTTGCCTGCACCTTGCAAGAGTTATGCATATGTCTAGATGCAGAATTTCATGAGCTTTCTCGTGGATTTCGTGGAATTTTGATACGGCCAATAGTATTCGAATAAATCTGTTAAAACTTCAAAAAATCACAGGTCATTCCTTTCAGCACAAAGGAGGGGAGGGACTGAGGGAGTGAGGGGGGAGCTGGGAGCCCTGGCTTGGAAGGCGGGGGAGCATGGGAGGGTATGTAGGAGGGATGGCAGGGGGGGGAGAATCGAGGCTGTGGGCAGGATTTTCATTCTTCTGGGACAAGGCGGACTGGCACTTTTACCATTCATTTACTCGTGGTTTGTGGGCAGTTTAGGCACATGGTGGCCATTCCGAAACACAACTGGTGACCGGGCGACTTTGGATGTTTGGTAGAGAGGTGGACAGCCGCTGTCACCAAACATGTACTTGTGGCTTGTGGTCTGTGTTCGATGCGCAGTGGCAGTTGGGAAAGACATATCCTGGTGGCCACGCGACTTTTGGCATTCGGCCATGTGTACGGATGTTTTGACACCGCTTGTGGGTTACAGTCGGCATTACTCGGGTGCTGGAGGGTCGTTGGGAATGATCAGACCAGAGCGCGACTTTGACCATTCAGTTCAGGGGCAGACAGACATTTTAGCTCTGGTTATGGGTTACAGCCTATTTCCCTCTCACGGCTAGACCCCTTTGGCCACAATAGTGAATGTTTGAACGTATCGGCTTGCCGGCCGAAGTTCTCAGGGACTTGTACATCTGGAAAATAGCAAGTAAATACAGATAATGGTTTAAAAGAGCCAAGCTCCAGTATCCGGATAATGAACAAGTCCAGATACTGCACGTCCAGATAAATGAGAGATTACTGTATACATATATATATATATATATATATATATCCATCCATCCATCATCCAATCCTGCGTTGCCCCATGAGGAGCATAGGAGCCCGGAGCTAGGCAAGTTGGTGCTGACATTTAAGATGAAAGTAACCAGCCTTACTCATCCCTGAGTGGCATTACATGAGCAATAGACCCCAACGATCCCATGGATATAAACCTGCATTGGCTCAGTCCGATTGGAGCACCTTAATTAACCACTAAACCACCAGGCGCCATAATTTGGTTATATGGTTACCACCCAGTGTAGTAAATGGTTTCCTGGTGTACAGGAAACCATTTGGCTTGTCACTCAGTGTAGAGTCACCCATAGGCGGAAAGAAGAGTAAAGAATGAAGGAAAGTAAGAAAGAAGAGGAAGGAAGGAAGAAAGGAAAGGGCAGACACCGAAAGCAACACTACACCGAGTGAGTGGATGGTGGGTGTTCCACCTACCAGAAATTGTATATATATATATATATATATATATATATATATATATATATATATATATATATATATATATATATATTTGGAGCCTCTGTGGTACAGTTGTAGAGTGTGCATTTCTTACACGTGTGAGCCAGGGTTCGTGCCCCGCCAGGGTAATAAACTTTGGGAGTGTTCACGCGGCCTCGTACTGCATTGGCAGACACAAGGGGTGCTGTGATTGAACCAGTGTCGCATACTATAAAGTATGCTTGCACCCAGTCGGCTTGCGCAGGCCGATTACACTTGGTTCACAGACTACACACACATCCAAAGCCACTCCAACACTACAGTTACAAGCACTTCTCACCCTACGTACAATCTCTACTAGACAGCCTAAGCCACTTGGTAGAGATACATTGGCTGTATCGTCCCCACTTCGGTTGGGATAGGCCGGTCCTGCAGTGGATACTCAAACGGCTAATGATGATGATGATGATGATATATATATTTAGTTGTATGTGGGGACGCTCACCATCCACCCACTCGATGTAGTGCTGCTGTCGAGTGTCTGCCCTTTCCTCGCCTCCATCCTTCTTTCCTTCCATCCTCTTCTGTCTTACGTTCTTTCATTCTATCCTTGTCCTTCTGCCTACTGGTAACTTTACACTCCCTCTTCTGTCTTTCCTTCCTTCATTCTATCCTCTTCCTTCTGCCTGTGGGTGACTCTGCACTGAGTGACAAGCCAAATGGTTTCCTGTACACCAGGAAACCATTTACTACGCTCGGTGGTAACCATATAACCAAATTTTGGCGCCTGGTGGTTTAGTGGGCAATTTTTGCGCTCCAATCGGATTGAGCCAGTGAAGGTTTATATCAAAGGGATAGTTGGGGTTGATTGCTCATGTAATGCCACTCAGGGATGAGTGAGGCTGGTCACTCTCATCTTAAATGTCGGGACCAGCTGCCTAGCCCCGGGCTCCTACGCTCCTCATGGGGCAATGTAGGATTGGATGAGATATATATATATATATATATATATATATATGTATGTATATATATATATATATATATATATACGTACATATAGATATTCCTGTACAGTACATAGACGTACAAATAATAAAACAAAATATACAATAAATATTTTGATGGATAAAGGTAATCTGAGGATACGCTATTATACAGTACAGTGGTAAGATAAGCAGCATAGATATTCAGTACCGGTATACTCGTATGTTCGCATGAAAACGGGAAAGTAATACATAGATGTGCAAGCCAGGCTGATGAATGAATGTACATCAATGAAGTTACCCCTTGCTCCCTTCCCCCCTCCCCCCCACAAAATAGTTTCAGGTAGCATTCATATCAAAGGATAATAAGTAAAACATAAAGATTCCTTCTTGCTGCATTTATTTTTTTGGTTTTCAAAATATACAACAAAATCAAATTATATGGAAAATATAATAATTTGATATGCAAATTGACTAGATCTGTTGCTTAGTTATGCTTTGTTTGCCAAGATGTTTATATAGGATAGTCCCAGTTTATGTACAATCTTTAGATATTATTTGTTTGTTGCTTTCATTAGGCAACACTCATTCACTATAAGGAATATAATAATATCCTGGTACTGTAAATGATTTTCACAGGGTGTTATTTTGCCCTTACTGCCACTTTTTAAAAATTATTTATATCCCACAGCTGTATCCTCTGTAATGAACCTGACGATGAATGAATACTTAGTGCACTCCTAGCAAAAAGAATGTTCTCCTACAGCAGGTACAGTAGCTTCTTAAACTGTGACTTGCAAGGCTCTTTTTGATCTAGTGACAACATGCCACAAACTCTTTCTTGTTTCTCATATTAGTAGATGTCACTACTGTCAAAATCACAGGCTCAATAAGAAGTGGACATTATAGGAATACATACTGTTGGCTTAATTTGTGAAGCAGCAGTTGCTATTGCACTTGGGTTGTTAGCAAACGGTGATTTTATTCCACACTTCAGGGAACATGTTCTCATTGCTAACATATATTTGATATATAACCCAATTCATCACAAACTTCACAAAGTATTTTACTAGCCTACTATCTTTACTGACATGCTAACATAATTTTTCATATTTAGAACTGTACCAACATCTTTTGTGATGGTACAAGGCTATTCCTCGGTTGGTGGATGATGGCTAAACATATAGTTTTCAGTTCAAGTTTGTTTCATCTTCATCCCGACTGTACAGCATCATTTTCCTCAATTGGCGTGGTAGGCTCAGTCACCACGCTAACTTGGAATTGACCAAATGTATTAAAAAAAAAAAAGTATACTGGTATTTATATTTGTTTTATCGTGGAATGAACATACAATGGAAATGCCGAGAAAATGATGCCCTCAGTCTTTCCAAAAAAGTGGGAGCAATAAGTTTTTCTTTTAATTTATTGCATTGTTTATTGAGGGGCAATCATTTTATATGTTTCTGAGGAAAGTGGGTCTGTTCTGGATGTTATTGACGTGGTTACTTATGATTACCCTAACACTGATACCCCTCTGTCTCTGACAGCACTGAAACCAACATGCGTGGATATGACAGTGAAAGTGAAGTTGTCAGGGAGACTGCACACTCAGGATAGGCACCTCACATTCTTACCAATCAGTTTGTGCTACTGGCACTTGCCAACTTCTCAGAAACCTGAGTTCACATAACCAAAGATGTATGTGGATATTAATGCGCTAAATTATGGCAACAGTAATTGATACATAATGAAATTTTCAAATAAAATTTAAATATTTTATTTATATCAGAACACTGAATATTATTCTACGGAAAAAATATTTTAAAATCTGATAAACATTTAGCCTGTAGTGAAACATTATTTTATATGTTTTCATTTCAGGAAGGTAAAATCATGTATGTCGTAAATGTATAATATAATCAGGATGAAGTTACTTGTAAAGCTCCATATTACATACCACAAGGGAAAGAAAGCAATTTATACAATCCCACTCATCCTGTGACATGGCCCAAGGACGGCATGTGTAAGTCTATGCGAAGGGTGAGGAGTGAGTTACACACCGTCAGGGATGGAAGGAAACTCCAGCCTAGAGCTGCTGTCTCCACATAAAAAGAGATGAAAAGTATGACCGTGGAGTTGTAAACAGTTGAGAGGGACCAGCCTCTTCTCCCTCTCACTGTAGACAACACAGGAGCAAGTTGGCCACCTGACAGAACAGTTAGACACTCATGTACGTTTGAAAATTAACATTTTAGTTTAAGAATAACGCTTCATGACACTAGCTTAAAAAGAGGTATTAAATCATCCAGCCATGATTTCTAAGATTTGTGCCTCATTCTCTCTCCAGGGATAGAGAAGACAAGAGAAAAAAGAGGAGCTCTCTTAAACTCAGAAAGTAGTAGTTTACTTCAGTAATAATATAAATCCAGCCATTAATAAACAAACTTGCCTGGAATTACATTCACAAGATTTTGTCATAACTAAGAACTTTACATGTGATATTACCCCCAGAGATCCTAATCTTTCAATGACTGAAATACAAAATTTTCATTTTCCACAAATTCTTGAACAGTATTAGAATTTCCCACTTTTAAATCTAATAGTAATATTTTGACCAATGAATCTGTTGGACAGTGAAGACCACATCATATATTTAATTTGCCATCCGTATCAGCAACTCCTGAGAGGCGGGATGGAGGTGGGTGGCAGATCGCTTAGTTCTTGCCCTGGCCATCCCCTCCACCTGATTGATGCCATCTCCACTCCTGCAACATACAGAACATTACTTTTATATCCAAGTAATACTTTTAGTTCATATAAAGCAACGGTGAAAAACTAAAGTTTATCTGTACATCTATAGCCAGACAATAATCCCGTATGGGGTGGCTGTTTATCTTTGAGTGAGTTGTTTTACGTGGAGGGGCACCAACCCTCCGGCTGCCCAGTTGTTTATGTAGGGAGCACGTATGGGTTTGTTATATGGTTACCACCAAGTGTTGTAAATGAATTCCTGACATACAGGAAACCATTAGGTTTGTCACTCAATGTAAAGTCATCTGAAAAAGAAAGAATAGCTGATAAAAAGTGACAGGAAAGATGAGAGAAATAGGAAGATAGAAGGGCAGACAGAAAAAAAATAATAAAAGTGAAGGAAGTAGTAGGCAGTACTACATGAAGTGAGTGGATGATGGTCACCACCACCTACCACAAAAAAACTAAAGTAATAATTATGTGTTGGATTTCAGAACAGCCACTAATGTACCTGCACTAATTTTCCCTTCATTATTACCAACGACGTCTTCAGCAAAGTTGCTGGATAAAAACAGTTTGGACAAAAACAACAATAGAAACATAAGGTTACAGTGACAGCAGTGGACATTATAAATATTAGAAAGACATGAGGACAAAAACGGAACACCATTTCATGAGTCAATTTAATTTACTGAGTTTGATTTTGTGTGTGTGTGTGTGTGTGTGTGTGTGTGTGTGTGTGTGTGTGTGTGTGTTTATGCATACATCTCTGAGCATAGGCTTACTAGCATTTTCTCTAAGGCCCAGTGGTCCTCTTGCATACCATACTCCTTCACACATCTCTAGTGCCTGAGAGCTGCTTATCAAATGCCAGACCTAGAGTAGGCGTCCGATAGTTTAAATTGCATAGTAAAGAAAATCACTGAAGAAAGGACTTCTGTGAATCGCTACTTAACCCCTTAACAGCAGGGCGTCACTTTCATGACGTTTGGGAGCAAGGGATCATACCGCGGGGCGTCACTTTTGTGATTCTGTGTTATTTTGATTTCGCCCGGGCTTTCAAGTGGTGGCTTGTATCATCTATCAGTACTGCCAGTGTCCAACACTAGTCAGCACTCCTAATCTCATCTGTACTCCCATCCATTGTTGAGAATTTAGCCATTTCTCCCCGTTCTTGACTCCCCTCCCTATCTCCCCTCCATTACCCTCTCCTCTCGCCTGCCCAGCCTTGCTACGCTAAGTAAATCTTCCCTGGAATTTTCCGCTGATTTCATCCATTGAAATAAGCCCTATGCCCAATTCTTATACCAAATAATATACTGTATACAAAAAAGAAATAAGGTAAGTGAGAGTGCCATACACCTGGAATTGGCTAATTATCACCTGACAACACCTCACGTGCACGCGTTTGCTAATTTTCGCTGTCTATTTCCCCTTGAAATATGCCATATAATCTATTCTCGTAATAAAAATATACATAAGAAAGGAAGGGAGAAGCCTAAGTGATATTTACATTCACCTGGAACTACCTAATTATTGCAGGCCAGCACACTGTATTCTATGCTAAGTAAATCTTCCCTGGAATTTTCCAGTGATTTCATCCATTGATAGCCCTATGTCCTATTCTTATACCAAATAATATGTACAAAAAAGAAATAAGGTAAGTGATAGTGCCATACACCTGGAATTGGCTAATTATCACCTGACAACACCTCACGTGCACTCGTTCGCTAATTTTCGCTGTTTATTTCCCCTTGAAATATGCCGTATAATCTCTTCCCGTAATAAAAATATATATAAGGAGGGAAGGGAGAAGCCTAAGTGATATTTACATTCACCTGGAACTGCCTAATTAATAATGTATTGTCTAGATTTCTTGCCAATCATTTCATAGCTATATATTAGCAGCTCTCACGAGGCTGACGTTGGCAGTAATGCACTCTCCCTACTTAGGCCACCCCGGCCCACCAGTATCAGTTTACTGTCGTCTTTCAAGGTGAAAGTACGTTGGATTCGCGCCTGCTAACTTCCGTTGCTTTTTAGCCCCATGCAAAGGGCCCTGTGACCTCTACCCCCTACTAAACCTCGTGCAGAAAGAGGTAATGGGCTGACAAATGATAAAGAGTGACTATGATCTTTCTGGTGAGTAAAACAGTGCAAGTGGAATTATAAATAATGTGTAAATAATGTGTAAACAGCAAATGAAAACAATGAATGTAAATATAAGTGAACAGTGGAAAATAGTTTTATAAGTTACTGCAAGTGACAGTGCCTAACACAGTGTAAATAAAATAGAAATGTAAATAATGTAAATAAAATAGAGAACGTAAATAGAAATGTAAATGAGTAGTATTATAAGAATATGAGTATATATACTAGGAGTAATGAAAGTGAAAGTTTCACTCTAGCATGTATGAATACTATGAGTTATGAGAGTGAAGGTGAAAGTGACATTCACTCTCAACGCTAGTATACAGGACGAGAAAGTGAATGCTACGTATTTTACTGAAAGAGAAATTGAATGCCTACAGTGACAATAAACTACTATTACTGAAGGAAACTTATGGATAAAGACTGTAGATATATGTGTTATATAGTAATAGAAATATAAACTGTGAGTGTTTTTATGAATAATAAATGACAGAACACCAGCGGCAAATGATGTCAAGTGGGAAGGTCATATGCCCTCGTAATTTTCATTGCCTTCTCAGTGTTTTTTTTTTTTTTGGAGTATGGATTCCAAACTATTTGAGAATCATAGAATAGTGTTTCTAGTGATAATATCAGGCTGTGGTAATCATATTACGGGTTGTTGGGAAGTGTAAAGTGGAGACTTCGTTACCCAAATTCAGAGGTCTTCACAAGTCCTACGGTACTCGACGAAGGCTCAACAAACACCCCAGGAGAAAGCTGAAGGTATGTGCCATAAGCATATGTGATTTTAATATTCTAGGACTAATAACTGATTTTTGGCAAATATTTTTAGAGAGTCTGTCGGAGCGCGAATATGCCCGCGGGAGCCGCAAGTCAAAGCAAAGCAAGCCCGTGGTTAAGGGGTTAACCAGTGAACCTCCTCCTGGAATGATGTTGAATGTATACAGCCTGGTCGCATACCACAGGCGCTCTGTGCTGAGCTTTTGTTAGTCTGTATTGCTGCATCTGACTGCCACTGTTTTTGGTCTCCTTATTTGTTTTGTTTTTTAAAAGACTTTTTCAATTGTTTCCCTACCTTTCTTCTGGTACCACCTGCCTGACACTTCAAACTTCGCTCAGATCACTTTATATACCTTTTTTTTTTTTTTTTTTTTTTTACCTCGCCCGGACGGAATCCTGCGAGGTATTGTTTTTTGTTGAATATGTTTGTTTCCTTGTTAACAACCGCAAAAGCAGCTAAATGAAATTACATGAAACTTTCAGAATATGTGGGCATTGGTCCCAAAAGAAAGTGATTAAATTTTGGTGGTAATCAAGTGACCTTGAAATGTCAAAATCAAAGTCACGGAATTTCAGAGGGCTATAACTTGAAACCGGTTGAAGATAGAGATATTTACTGTTATGAATGTGTAGGAACTCATAATATGGGCTTTCATTTGGCACCAAGACCTTTGACCTTGAGTGATCTTGAAAGGTCAAACTCATGGTCACGGATATTCATGGAGATATAACTCAAAACTGGTTAAGATATAGTTACTATTATCAATATACAGGGAGTCCCATATCGGTTTTTAATCGGTACTATGACCTTTGGCTGTAAGTGACCTTAAAAGGAAAACCCAAGGTCACGGATATTCAAAGGACCATAACTCCAAACTCGTTGAAGATAGATACTGTATTTACTGTTATCAAGATATAGGAAGTCTCATAAGGACTTTTATTTGGCATTATGACCTTTGGCCATGAGTAACCTTGAAAGGTCAAAGGGGAGATCACGGATTTTCAGAGGGCATAACTTGAGAATATTTGTGCCATTACTTTAGACTTTAATTGTGTACCGTACTGACACTAAATGGTAGTTCCGTTTCAGTATTTAACAGCAATAAAGTAACTGCTGTCGGGTGAGGTTTGTTGTGCTTGGCATCACTTGTTATGTTTTGCCTGTTCTCTGGGGACAATCATCCTGAACTCATGCTTGCAGCCCCCATGAGCCATTCATTAATCCCTGTCAGCAAAGTCTTTATGAAGCGTTTTCCCTTATTGTCTGTTCCCTTTTCTTTCCTAGATGCATTTCTATGTGTGTGTATGTTGTTTGTGCATATTTTCTTGTGACTAACCCTGTGCATTGAAACTTCTGCTCTCATCTGGGCTTCAGTCTACCCCAGGTTGTTTTTCCCTTAACTGTTTCTGCTAAGATGTCAGTTACTAGACACTGGTCTTCATATCCTCCTTCTCCACTTCTCTCTGTGTCCTCCAGGACGTTGGGCAGATTTTCACCTCATGCATCCTTTCCCTGGCCATGTTTTCTTTTTTGCTGATTGATCAGCAGGACACTTTGGTTTCCCTCAGACCGATTCGGGAGTCCTGGATGGGGGCAGAATGTTTCATGTGGGAGGTAGGAATTCATGCATGTGCATCTACCCCATTTTGCTTAAGAGTACTTCATACTGATTCAATCCTGGCATCTTTACATGCTTCCTGCCAAAAAGGGAACTATGCTTTGGGTCTTTTTCCCCACACACAAGCATCACATCAGTGCAGGGGTAAGTCTGATGTCATACTGTATGCTACAGGACTCCTCACACTCAACGGAAGTTAATGTGATGCTGCATGTAGTACTCCAGGGATACTTGACGTGGTGCACCCTATCACTGTGAATCTCCATAATGTCATTCCCTTTCATTTTATTGCTTCTTAGGTGCTAGCATGAAGGATATGGCACATCACCAATTTGAAGGTGAGTCAAACCTTTGCGTTACTGGAAACCTTACCCTGGACACGACTCAGGGTAATACATCATGCAGCAGTCCTGTGGGGCACCACCAGTGAAATGTTTTTTTTTTTTTAATTATTATTTTCTTTTTTTACGTTTCCGACTCTGGTCAAAGGCTTCAGGGCCTATCCCCAAGTCCCAGTAGTCCTCCTACACCTCCACATATCACAATTTCGGCGCCAACACCCACCATCCATATTGATTACATGCTAGGGCTGTCTCATACAGGACTGGTGTACTGGTATTAGCGGGGGTATTTTTACGACGTTTCGTCGGGGCTTTTTGTGGATCAGTAAAGTCTGCTTTAGTGAAATTCAAATCCACAAACTGTTCCCTGTCCCAGCCGAGATTCGAACCTGGGTCCATCAGGACTGCAGGCCACCTCTCTACCGATTCAGTCACCGCCTCCCCCATTTTGTTTCTTTCCCTCCTCTTTATAGGACAAGACATCACTATGCTGTTGTGTTAGAATTTTTTCTTTATTCCAACAGTACCATTACAATGACTGTTGCCTTTTATCTTTCTGTTCCTCTCAGATGTCTTGTTATTTCTTTCCTGCTCAAGGTCAGTTGCTTGCAGCTGGTCTGTTCCATGACCTCTGAAGGCAGCGAGCACAAGTTTTGTGTATCACATGCGCTGTATACGACCGAGACAGCTTTAAGCCTCAGATGTCCGATTGGTACTCTTCCCTCTAAGTATCAGTGGACAAGCCAGCTCTGGTTCAGTGTGTAAAGTGTTTACATAATGTTACAAACATGTTCTTATAACATTTTCTGCCACTGATGATAATCTGGACATACTGTTGCCAGTCTGAGCTCATTTGAGACTACTGTATATAGTACGGTGTATATATATATATATATATATATATATATATATATATATATATATGTGTGTGTGTGTGTGTGTGTGTGTGTGTGTGTGTGTGTGTGTGTGTGTGTGTGTGCTTCCTGTATGAAGGTTTTGACGCGTTCGTGCGTCGGCCTTGGTCGCTGCTCGATCTTTGACAACCTGCCTAATCAGTCCCTTGCCTCTGATCATATGACCTCGTCCCATGGCTTTGTCGGTCTGCCTCTCGCGACCCTACCCCCAGCGTTCACACTTCTCACTTTATCCAACTTTGTTGGGTGGATGTTATGTATTTGGTGGACGGAAGTTATGAATAAAATCTCTCTCTCTCTCTCTCTCTCTCTCTCTCTCTCTCTCTCTCTCTCTCTCTCTCTCTCTCTCTCTCTCTCTCTCTCTCTCTCTCTCTCTCTCTCTCTCAACAGATAGAAAACGTACCGCCTTAACAGAGGGTGTGGCACTGTATGGGGTGGAGCCGGCCCTCCTTGATGCATGACTTGAGGCAGTCGTAGTGTTTACTTTGCGAGGCTCCTGCAAACAACGACAACAATGTCAGTCATATACCACTGATTTATATACAGTACAGTATCATCGTTTATCAATAACTCTCTTCCTACCATGGTCTTTATTTTGTCTTAGCCGCCAGACACATTAGTCCAGCTTTGGGAAACTCTCATAGTGAACAGGTAATATCCATGCATTCATTCGTCATCTAATCCCGTGTTGTCCAATGAAGAGCGTAGGAGCCCGGGGCAAGGCAAGTTGGTCCTGACATTTAAGATGAGAGTGACCAGCCTCACTCATCCCTGAGTGGCATTACATGAGCAATAAACCCCAACCATCCCTTGGATATAATCCTGCCCGGGCTTAGTCCGACTGGAGCGCCTTAATCACCCACTAAACCATGAGGCGCCTTAATCTGGTTATGCGGTTACCACCCAGCGTAGTCAATGGTTTCCTTGTGTGCAGGAAGCCATTTGGCTTGTCAGTCAGTGTAAAGTCACACGTACACAGAAGGAAATAACAGAAAAGAAAAAAAAAAAAAAAGACAGGGATGACGCTTCAGCAACAAATTTTATCAGTGGTTCAGTAAGGGCATGTATTCAGACAGGTGTTGAAAGGGAAAACTGTGTGCACGCTGTGACATAATGAAACATACCACCAGCACCTTCCCGCCTCATCCTCTGTCTCCTTCAGGTTCATAGCCAGTCTCTCACTGTCTAATCCACATGGCCGAACCACCTCAGAATGTTTCTTTTTAATTCATCCTTCACGAATCTTTACACTTGTCAGATCAAGGGATTGACGAAAGAAGAGAAAAAGTGTTAATACATACTGCGATCCATTTGGCCCCTGTGTCTTCCGCCCCACCACTTCTTCTGCTCTATCTTGACCCCGTTGTCGTAGCGCTGCTGTGCCCATTGCTGCTGTGTCTTCTGCTGTGGTTGCTGTGAGAGGCGCTTCTTCACATACAGCTGTAATTGGTGCTGTTGCTGTTGCTGGTGTGGATGCAACTGAGGGCGGTTCCACTCCTTCAGGTTCAGAGACGAGAGCCTGTGGTAGATGGGCAGGGATTTTAGAAAGAGAAGAAGATTGTAGGTAGAAAGGGGCATTTCAGCTTCACGTGCTTTACTTGGTGCTGCTGCTGCTGCTGCTCATGTGGGTCCGACATTAAAGGGCCCACATATGGGAGATGAGAGGGACGTTATCTTCTGATGGGAAATCGAGTTTATTCAGTTCGAGCTGAATAAACTCGCTCGATGTCAGCAAGAATAAGCTATGTCATTGTGCTGTAAGGGAAAAGATAGAGTGAATACGGTGAAGTTAATGGCACGTATTCTCACTGGCATTGGATAATTTATATCTTCCTCAGCAACAAGTTTGTACATCATACTTCTTCATCTTGTATGTTATTGATACAATGTAAAATGTAATATGGAAAGTAAATTCCTAGTGGCAAAGGTTCTACAATTCTCTAGTGTCAACGAAAATGCAAGAAAAAGTTATTTGAAGGCTGCAGTATCGTCAGAGTACTATAGGTGAACGATACCTCCAATGCCGACGAACCTATAATATAAGCTATGATGTACTACAAAGTCTCCGATGGCAACGAGAACGTATGAAATGGCAGGGAGAATATATTAAGAAGTATTACAAAGTCTCCACTGGCAACGAGAATACATTATATGAAGAAGTATAACAAAATTTCCACGTGCGACAGTATATTTAGACTTACTACAAAGTCACCGAGAATGTAAGAAGAAGCACTACATCGTCTCCAGTAGCAACGAGACTGAAGTACTAAAAGTCTCCAATGATAACGAGAAGGAAGTATTACATAGTCTCCAGAGACAACGAGAATATATGAAGAAGTGTTAAACGTCTCCAATAGCAACGAAAGTATATTAAGAAGTACAACACAGTCTCCAATGGCAACGATAATATATGAAGTTGTGGTGAGAAACATTGGCTTCGATTTATTTTGATTCTCGAGGGGGGATGACTTCTGAGACTTAGATGTCGAGAGGAGCGAGAGTCACTGCCAAGGGAAGTGAGCTGATACACCTGCTTGTATATAAACTTCATTAAGGTAGGCAAAAAGTCAGATTTTGTTTCACGAGGACATGAAATGAATAACACATTTCATGTCAAATCTGACATCATCGCAGTGCCACACTGACGCTCGTATTAACACGATCAACGAACATCATTCTGATGTTACATTTTCTATAGTTCCAGCTTTCCCCCCTTCTCTTTTTAAATGACTGCATTTTCAGTGTAAATCGTTTTTTTTTTTTTTTTTTTTTTTTTTTTAAATAATTGTAGATTTGGCTTTGCACATCTTCTGGATGGCCTGAATTGTATGACGGGGATGTTTACATATGACATCTCCCCTGACCCAGATGCAAGAGGTATACAGTATATCCCCCATCCCCGTCACGATCTACATCCATGGTAAGAAGTCTCCAGTGGCAACGGAAATATAATTATGAAGTATGCTACGACGAAGTCTTCAGCAGCACCGAGATTATATTAAGATGTACTACGAAGCCTCCAAGGCCAACGAGCACACTCAGACCGATGATAACCACAGCCCAACCCACCCTCATCACCTCCACGGCCTCATTACGCTTGTTTCTTTAGTGGATAATGACTCGCCTGCGCCTCTTGTCGCCTCAAGTGCAAACACCCAATCTTACGACCACCGAATCAATTTCATTTGGGCATTCTTGAGGAACTGAAGAGCGGGTTGTTACTGCATTTTTCTGTCTTACCATGAATGGAAAAAGTGTTTCAATAATCGCCGTGCAAACCTTAATTACCACTAAAAAAAAAAGGAAGATTTGTTTGTGTGCAAACCTTAATCACCACTAAAAAAAGAAGATTTGTTTGTGTTATACGAAAGCAGACATCCAATCACTCATATACCAGGTAATGCAGACAGAAAAATTTATATTTTGCCTTACTTGCCATTACCATAAGTAAAGATAATAGATTCTGACATTCTTAAAAAGCTATAAATGAAAATTACAGTAATCACCCAAATAACAGCTGAACATCCAGTGACCTGTTGCGAATGAGTGATATATTGTTTTATTTACATATTTAATCAAAAGAATGGCAGAGAGAGATTATTCTTAATCATTAGCCATTACTAGGAAAAAACATAAAATTTCATCTCTCCTTGCGTATGTAAATATATATATATATATATATATATATATATATATATATATATTTCTCTTAAGTCATTCGACATACAGGATTCCTTAGCTGAACAAAGTCTGTGTTGGTGTGGATATAACTGCCAGGTGTACTAACCACAGAGAATGGGTTAACCAGGTTGAATGAAACAAATCTCATCTATAATTCTATCCTGACAACAGCAACTCCATCGAATCAATCATTAGAAACGAGAAATATAAATAAGACAATGCACACACAACTTAGACGGCAAAACTCATCACGTGGCACAATCGACCACCAAACCCAGTCAGGGAACATACTGGTGCACTGTCAATAAACAAATCGATATTCTTGGCCACACTCATACTGCGTCCGGTAATGATTCCTCAACTATTTTTAGCGCCTCGCGGGTGACAGGGGCGCTCTTTAAAGGAGGTTAAAAATAGAAAAGGTGCAGTTGTAAATCTTGAGGGTCGCACAGGGTCAAGGGAAGTAATAAAAATAGTTTTTCTTTTGTAGGTTGGAATGTGGAGGTGTATGCTCTGGGTTCGGAGGAGTTAAGGTTGTGTGAAGACTGGAGGAGAAAGAAAGGAAAGGTGATCAGAGATGATGGGACAGGTAAAATGGCGAGGAAAGCAGGTGTTAATGTGACAAGGGAAGTCAACCACAAAAACGATGGTGGGGAAAACATAAGTGGGACAGATGGAGATGGGAAAACCTGCAGAAAAAGTGTCATTGAAGAAGTAGGAGAAATTAACGAAAATTATTAAAAATAAAGGAAGTGGAAAATGATAATACAGAAAAGACAGAAATAAAAAATGGAGAGAGAAAAACAGACCAAGATGTGATGAATAAAGAACAGATTAACCATGCATTAAGAGGAATGATGAGAGAAGATAGCAAGAGGAAGAACTGAGTTGAAAATATTTAGGAGAAAGAGAAATTAGTTAATTTAGAAAGAACCAAAGTATATTGGAGAGAACGAAAAGCATTGTTTCGTGAGGACACTGAACGGTAAGCAATATAAGGAATGGGAGAGGAGAAAGTGGGAAAGATTAATATGAAGGGAATGAGACGGCGGCAGGAATATATAGACATGATGAAGAAGGAAATACTGTGGAGAGAGAGAGAGAGAGAGAGAGAGAAGGGGAGGGGGATAAATTCTCAGCAGTGAAGTTATTAACGTCAAAACACAAGCGATTACAAAAAGCGCACTAACACAGCCACACACATCCCCACCGCCACCCCCCTCCCCCGCCTCCTTCTTATACAACCCCATTTTTAAGAAGGGACCGTAGGGGTTGTGTATCATGTAACAGTAACGCTCCCAGTCTCTCTCATTAGTCTGCTCTCCAGGTCTTATATTTCTAATTATACTAAGACCGCACGTTCCAGATCGAAACGGAAGTCTCTCTCTTTTCTCTTCTCTTCTCTCTCTCTCTCTCTCTCTCTCTCTCTCTCTCTCTCTCTCTCTCTCTCTCTCTCTCTCTCAGAAATCAGCGTTTTTCTCATTCGCTGGAATTTTCTCTTACTCTCTGTAGCACCGTTCATCATATACGCCATTTTCAGCGTCAGCCCTCGCTCACTAACACACATTTTCTCACTTCCATTATTTATTTCAGACGTTGTACAATGGAACTTATATGACTTCTGCTTCTGAATTAATCCCTTCAGTACGATGACGTATTATTTTTCCTTCGTTATTATAGGCTTACTTGCCCACCTCCGCTCTCACCACTCACACTCACACCACCCACATTTGCACCACTCGCATTTTCACTACTTACTGTCACACCACTTATATTTACACCACACACAGCACTCACACACACACACACACACACACACACACACACACACACACACACACACACACACACACATACATAAAATCTGGTCTTAATGAATCCTGGACGAATACCACTAGTAGCTTTCACACCACTCTCAGTAACCCCACCCCCCCACTCCCTCCCCCTCGGTCCCTTGCCCTCATCTCCGCTCGCTGGTGCAGTGGTAATGTTCTCGCTTGCCAACTGGTGGACGGGAGTTCGCGCCTCGCTCAGGTTGCGAAAAGTTTCACTGACGAAGTGGGTGGTTATTGTGCCCCGCGAGCAAGAGGACAGGTGTGTGCGTGTGTGAAGGTCACAGCCTTGCCCTTAGATCGGACTATATGAGCTTTCAGCTCCCTTCCGGGAGGGTAAAAGCTGACGATCACGACCATCAAGTGATCCTGACCGACCCGGTGAATTACACACACACACACACACACACACCTACCTACACCACTCACACTTGCGCCACTCATACCTAAACTACTTGCACTCACATCACTCACTCCTACTCTTACACTACTCGCTTTTAGACTACACACACACACACACACACACACACACACACACACACACACACACACACACACACACACACACACACACACACACACACACAACCACCACCACAGCCACCACCACAGCCACCACCACCCTCAGACATGATTCTTACAACCACTACATTTCAAGTACTAAGTGTAAAGACATCATTATGCATCCAGCTTGCCTTTCATCCCTCTCCCTCTCTCTCTCTCTCTCTCTCTCTCTCTCTCTCTCTCAAGGTAGAGATGAGGGCAAGGGACCGAGGGGGAGGGAGTGGGGGGGTGGGGTTACTGAGAGGTTGTGGAAGTTACTGGTGGTATTCGCCCAGGATTCATTAAGACCAGATTTTATGTATGTGTGTGTGTGTGTGTGTGTGTGTGTGTTCTTACCTAATTGTTCTTACCTAATTGTATCTTTACAGGAATGAGTCAAGCTCGTATTGTCCCGTGTCTTAGACCATATTTATCGTACATATCCTTAAATTTGTGAATTGTTTTGGCACACACTATTTCATTCGGTAGTGCATTCCATTGATCAATTGCTCTGTTTGGGAAACTGAATTTCCTTACGTCTTTATCACCTCTCTTCTTATGCAGTTTTTTGCAGTGTCCTCTTGCTGATGCTTCTCCTTATGTTAATTAATCATTTATGTCTATTTTCTCCTTTCCTGATATGCACTTATATAGCATTATCATGTCACCTCTTTTCCTTCTCTCCTGTAGTGTTGGTAGATTCAGTTTATTTAGTCTTTCTTCGTAGCTTAGGTCCCTTAAGCTTGGTATACATCTTGTAGCGGCCCTTTGAACTTTTTCAATCTTGTCTATATGCTTTTTGAGATGAGGACTCCAGATTATTGATGCATATTCCAGGGTTGGTCTAATGAATGATGTTATTATCCTTCTTAGCATGTCTGTGTGTGTGTGTGTGTGTGTGTGTGTGTGTGTGTGTGTGTGTGTGTGTGTGTGTGTGTAGGGTAGAGAAGAGCAGGCAGGATAGGCTGGAATGGTGGTGAGTGAATGAGAATGGCGGGAAAACTTATCTATAGCTTTCTATCAGGCATGGCGCTGGCGGTGGAGAGAATTAGACATTTTAGATGGGGTGGGTGGGAAGAAAAAGTGAGGGTTAAGAGGCTAAGAGGAAAGGAATGGGTGGGACGGGCTGGGATGGTAATTGGTGGTGTGGCAGGCCGGTAGGACAGGGGTATACCTCATACCAATTAATCTGGCAAGGCATGTATGGCAACACTGTTCCTGCTGAGATTCTGATTGGCTGGAGGTGTTTGTTCGATTTCGTTGTTGCTAAAACTGATAGTTTTGTAATTATCAGATGTGATAATGAGTTTGTCGACAGTACAATCGTCAAAAACATTAAGAAATCCGTTATATGCTTACCAACAATGAAATTTTCGTAGGAAGATAGAGATATTGAGTCAACAAAGTATTATAACAGTACAAGTCAAGGTCAGCATTCGAACAATTCCTTAAAATCTCCGACACTCCCTAATATAACAAAAAAATAAGGAAATCTGCTTAATCTAAGCGTTGGTATAACACACATTTAAATTTAAAGATCAGTCCGCACCCTTAAATCGTGCCACAACTGTGAATAATTAAAAAGTCTAATGAAAACACGAGTTCTGCGGGGAGGGAGGTTTGAAAAATCGCGAAAAATCAAAGTAGGCTAAAGGAAAACTATTTCATTATATCTCCTCTATTATCACGGTACGGACTGATCTTTGAATTTGAAATGTGTTATACCAACGCTTAGATTAAGCGGGTTTCCTTAATTTTCTGTTATATTACGGAGTGTCGGAGATTTATAGGAATTGTTCGAATGCTGACCTTGACTTGGACTGTTAAAATACTTTGTTGACTCAATATCTCTATCTTCCTACGAAAACTTCATTGTTGATAAGTATATAACAGATTTCTTATTGCTTTTGATTGTATTATCAACAAGCTCAGCATCACATCTGATAATAAAATGAGTATCAGTTTTAGCAACAACGAAATCGAACAAACACCTCCAGCCAATCAGAATCTCGGCAAGAACAGTGTTGCCATACATGCCTGGCCAGATTAATTGGTATGAGGTATAGTAAGCTCCCAGTATGGAAAGGAGTTGTGCACAGAAAAGTATGGGGGTGGTGGTAATGAAAATCAAAGTTTTTTTTTTTTCTTTTTTTAAGCAGAAGAAGAAGATTTTAAAAAAGCACGCCATGCTCTTACATACCTACCGTCTCACAACACAGGTAAAAACGCCAAAAAGAGAACAACATGCCTCCCAGAATTTTGAGACCATAAATAGCGAGTCGCAGGGAACGTGAACTGCTTTTGCTGGACATGGTAATTTTGTACGTCTGTTTACGGTACCTTTCTCCTGTCTGGATCCTTCCTACCCATTCACTAAATCATGCGGGGATCTGCGCTTGTTTGTTAGTGATTTTTGGAGCTGATGATGGTGACGAAGACGACGACGATGATGATGATGATGATGGTATTTGTGTGTGTGTGTGTGTGTGTGTGTGTGTGTGTGTGTGTGTGTGTGTGAGTGTGTGTGTGTGTGTTGGCAAGGAGCTTTTAATTAGAACCGTGAGAAGGGAGCTCTTTGAAGCCTACAAGGTGTCACTCTGGATGGGGTGTCGATGAAGAGGGTGAAGGAGAGGAGACGGAATGGTGACAGAGAGCGAATCAAGAGAAGGTGAATGGATAAAGAGGAGGAGGGGATGTGAAAGAAGATTAGGAAGAGGAGAGGAGAGGAAGAAAAAAAAAGGATAAAAAGGAGAGACTACTGACAGAGATTTAGAGGAGGAAAAGAAGAAATAAAGAAAACGGGGTGAAAAGTAAATCAAGAAAATTAGAAGAGGAGAGGAAAGCGTGAATGACGAACGATCAAGTGCAAACAGATTACAGAATTAGGGGAGAGAGAGAGAGAGAGAGAGAGAGAGAGAGAGAGAGAAGAAAGAGTCAGGAAAAGGAAGAATACATAAAGAGAGGAAAACTTGCATCCTAACAATGAACACGTTTTAAAAAAGGACATACGTGGATGTTATTTCGCTTTAGGAAGAGAGCACAAGAGGAAGATGAAAGAAGGAGATGGGGAGAACAGAAGCCTTTGACCTTAAAGATTGTTCTCAGCTGAAAAATCGTCTGATCTACGCCGACATAAAAGACCAAAGAGCGTCCACAACAGCGAGAGATTAGAGCAAAACAGATAAAGGAAAACTGGAGAGAAGAGACTGAGTAGAGATTAAGGATGAGAGAAAAACGAAAGAGGAACAACGCAAAATGAAATACCAAGAGCCGAAGGTACTAGATGGGGAGAGGACTGCCAGAGGAAAATAATGCAACAACTCCAACAAGCATTTGAGAAAAGGTAAAAAGTATAGAAACAGCAAATTGTGTAGAAAAAACGTAATATACATGAAGGAAACAAGTAGGGAAGTAAGTAAAAGAAACAGAAAAGAAAAAAAGACAGGAATGAATCAGTGTGTGTGTGTATGTGTGTGTGTGTGTGTGTGTGTGTGTGTGATGAGATGCAGGCAGGGAGGTGATGTGTCAACGGCCAAAGCACAACCCGGAGCTAATGAAGGAGGTCTTGGCTGTCTGCATTCTCGTGCCGCCTACACTTGCACAAACTTGTCAGTCTCCTTTCATCACACACACACACACACACACACACACACACACACACACACACACACACACACACACACACACACTCTCTCTCTCTCTCTCTATCTATCTATCTATCTATCTCTATCTATCTCTCTATCTCTCTCTCTCAGATTGTAGAAATGAGTACCCAAACCTCGATTTTTTTTTTCTGAGAATTATCAGTGATTTTGTATCTAATATACATATTTTCCCCCCATCAGGAGCGTTCAGGGTCAGGCTATACTACGAACTGCTGACTTGTAAGGTGAGTGAGTAACCAGTCGCTCATCCCTTAGCGGTATAATGTGTCCAGTATGCTCCAGACACCCTTTTAGTTACAATCCTTACGTCCGGTTGGAGTGCCTTAATTCACTTGGGTGCCAAGAGTCTGTTTGTTGGTTACATAGTTACCCCTAAACATCATTTATGGTTTTCTGAATTAATGCAAACCATTTGACATGTCACTCAGCGTAGAGCCAACTGAAGGTAACACTACGCTGACTGAGTGAATGGCTGGTGCCTCCATCTAACACAAGATTCCATACTTGACCAATCCAACACACACACACACACACACACACACACACACACACACACACACACACACACACACTCACCGAAACTAACTAAACTCAACCCTGGTGATTCCATCTTAACCAGACCAGTAAACATTTACCCAGACCGACTTCAAACTTAACTGCACCTACAGTACAAACACTCATCCAAACTGATTTCAAACATAACCAAACCTTCACACACTCACCCAAACTGACTGTAGACAATCAAACCTTCACACACTCACCTAGCTTGATTCCATACTTAGCCAGCCTACACACACTCACCCAAACTGATCCAAATCCCGCGATGACGAAGGCGGTGGCGGAGGAAGGGCAAGGAGCGGAGAGGAGTGCAGGGGAGGGGGAGGAGGGACGACGCCGACTGCTACTCTCTGTTGATTCTCTCCTGCTGGCGAATGAAGCAGAAGTTCGCGTAGGTATTGGTCTTCAGGAGGCGCTAACAGGTACCTCTCAGGCAGGTAAGGGAGGCCTGATTCTTCCTGCTCCCTCTCCTGCTGCTCCCCCTGCTGCCGTTGCTGTTGTTGCTGCTGCTCCCCTCCTCTGCTGCTGAGTGGGAAGATGTTGCCCCTCCCCACTGCTGAGTCGTCCGCCCAGCTCCCGCGCTCACCTGGAAAGAGTGAGTGAGGTTGAGTCAGTGGCAGGGCGTGAAGGCCAATAAGAAAGGAGTGAGTGAATGAAAGAGTGTGAGAGAAAGCGAGAGGGTAGAAATGTATAAGGGTGTGAAAGTGGGTGTGAGAAAGAATGAATGGGTGTGAGAGAAAGTGAAAGGGTGTGAGACAAAGCGATATAGTGTGAGAGAAAGTGAAAGTGTGTGAGAGAAAGTGAATGGGGGTGACAGAAAGTGAAAAGGTGTGAGAGAAAGTGATAGTGTGAGAGAAAGTGAAAGGTTGTTAGAGAAAGTGAAAGGGTGTTAGAGAAAGCAATAGCGCCAGAAACATTCCATGATTGGGAGGGGGGACAAAAGTACAGCCAGTGTAGGCTAAAGCGTATATATATATATATATATATATATATATATATATATTGCCAGACGCCTTAATCCGTAAGGGGTGGCCACAAACAAATCGCCTCCATGTCGCTCTGTCTCCCGCCATTTCATTACTCTGCTCCCAGCTTACACCCCCCTCTCTCATATACCTCTCCACTCCATCCTTCCATCTCGTTTTTAGCCTCCCCCTCCCTCTCCCCCCTCCACCTCACTCACATACACTCTCCTCGTTAGTCTCTTACTCTCCATCCTCTCCACTTGGCCAAACCACCTCAGTGTGTTTCACCTAACGCTTCCTATCACATCCACATTTACACCACAACGATCCTTCACTTCCTCATTTGTCAATTTGTCTCTCCATGTGACTCCACATGCTCCTCTCAGATAGCTCATTTCCACAGCTCTTAGTCTTGACTTGTGTCCCTCCAACAAGGTCCAGCTTCACTTCCGTACGAAGAGAAGAAACCTGTACTGTACACAGGAAAAATCATCTGATATATTACCAATATGCCGGGAATCGAACCCGGGACTCTCAGGTGAGAACCAGGCAGCATACCACTACACCACGACCAGGTAAAAGTTAACTCACATTGTCACAATCTTGCAACCAATGTCCCTCCGCCCCCCCCCCCCTGTGGGGATGAAGAGGATGAGTTAACCCCCTGGCACTCGGGCAAGTAGATGCTTTTAATCTATCCCAAGCACTTACGGCTCTCACCTGAGAGTCCCGGGTTTGATTCCCGGCATATTGGTAATAGATGAATTCACTTCCATACGTTAGAGCTGGTATCGCAATACTGTCATGTAGTAACTTTTTCATTTCCATGCTCACTTCCCTGTTTCTTATCACTGCTTTCAAGGAACCTGCAACCTTTCTTCCTTGTTGTACCTTATATACAGCACGGTACATATATATATATATATATATATATATATATATATATACAGTATATATATATATATATATATATATATATATATATATATATATATATATATATATATATATATATATATATATATATATATATATATATATATATATATATATATATATATATATATATATATATATGTATATACATGTATACTGTATATATATATATATATATATATATATATATATATATATATATATATATATATATATGTCTCATCTCATCAGCCGTTTCAGTGTCCACTGCAGGACCTGCCTATCCCTAGCGAAGTGAGGACGATACAGCCAATGTACTTCTAGCAAGTGGCTTAGGCTGTCTGGTAGAGATTGTATGTAGAGTGAGAAGTGCTTGTAAGTGTAACTGTAGTGTTGTAGTGGCTTTGGATGTGTGTGTAGTCTGTGAACCATATGTAATCGGCCCGCTCAAGCCGACTGGGTGCAAGCATACTTTATAGTATGCGCCACTGGTTCAGTCACAGCACCCCTGATGTCCGCCAAGCAGTACGTGGCCAGAAGAACGCTCCCAAAGTTTATTATCCTGGCGGGGAGCGAACCCTCGTTCTTCAGTGTACGAAAACGCACACTTTACCACTGTACCACAGAGGCCTCATATATATATATATATATATATATATATATATATATATATATATATATATATATATAATGAATGTATGTTAGACATACGTAGATAGACAGAGAAAAAGAGAGAGAGAGAGAGAGAGAGAGAGAGGAGACGCTACGAGACGAGATATTCCAGTTTCATTTCCCCGCTTGGTACATAAGCAACACAGTAATGGTAGCCACATCATGCTAAAACTCAGCTAATTCTCTACACACATCATTACCCCCTTCAAAATGCCCAGCCCAAACCCTGTCCATCATTTAATTAAAACTTGGCGCATCCAATTTTGCATGATATACAGATGCAACATCCAGGTGGGGATTTGTCGGATTTTAGTTTGCAATTGATGTAATTAATTTTTTACACACCCTCATATGACTCAGTCTTAGCTGAATAAAATCGTCTGGCCTTAGTTGGAACAGAATACCGGAATCGTCCCGACCATGAGAGGGTTATTCGTGCAATTATTAACATTATCAGCCACCTGTAGACTCACTTCCAGTCGAATAATATCACCTACGGTTAGCTGGAATAAAATAGGACAGAAGACGCGATCACGAGAAGGTTACAGAAGTGGCATTGCTATAGCAGTGGAGGACACACACACACACACACACACAGGAATTAATACCACCTCCACAACCACCACAACCATTACCACTACCACTACTACTACTATTACTGCTACTACTGCTACTACTACTACTACTAACACCACTACTAAAGCAGAAACAGAAATAGTGGTAGTATGATGAACACCAGTAATAGACTGAGCCTCATTTTCCCCCCTCAGATACGTAATATTGCATTCCACCACAGTCCCCGCGTAAATATCACCCCACACTAAAAGTTGCTGATGAAACTGTTATACAAATTGATTATATACCCGGTGTTATGTATATTTTCATTTAGGGAGAAGTCGATGGTGGAGGTGGAGGCGGATGTGAGGTGGGGTGAAGTGGGATGAGGAGCGGGGGTAGGGGTGGGGATGAGAAGTGTGGGTTGGGGTGAGGGGCAAGAAGTGGGGGTTGGGATAGGGGTGGGGAGTGGGGGTAAGGGTGGGGGTGAGGAGTGGGGATAAGGGTGGGGATGAGGAGTGAGGGTAGGGGTGCGGGTGAGGATTGAGGGTAGGGGTGGGGGATGAGGAGTGGTGGTAAGGGTGGGGGTATGGAGTGGGGGTAGGGATGGGGGTGAGGAGTGGTGATAGGGGTGGGGGTGAGGTAAGGATGAGAGTTAGGGTGAGGGAGAAGAACTAAGAATAAGGTGAAGATCAGAGGTGATAACGGGGTACCTGTGAGGGTGGTGATGACGGGGTGAAGGTGAGGTGTGATGATGGGGTGAAGGTGAAGTGTAATAATGATAGGATGAAGGTGAGGGGCGATAATTGGGGTGAAAGTGAGTTGTGATGATGATGATGGGGTAAAGGTGAAAGATGATGGTGATGGGGTAAAGGTGAGAGGTGGTGATGATGGGGTGGAGATGAGTGTTGGTGATAGGGTGATGGTGAGAATGTTGATGATTGGGTGTTGATAGGGTGAAGGTGAGAGTGTTGATGACTGGGTGTTGACAGGGTGAAGGTGAGAGTGTTGATAGGGTGAAGGTGAGAGTGTTGATGATTGTGTGTTGATAGGGTGAAGGTGAGAGTGTCGATGATTGTGTGTTGATAGGGTGAAGGTGAGAGTGTTGATGATTGTGTGTTGATAGGGTGAAGGTGAGAGTGTTGATTGGGTGTTGATAGGGTGAAGGTGAAAGTGTTGATGACTGGGTGTTGACAGGGTGAAGGTAATGGGAGATGATGATCATGAGGTAGTGATGGTGATGATAGACCTAAGATGATGATGATGATGATGATGATGATGATGTGAATATGGGTCCGGAGGGAATATGTCACAGTCCTGTTACCCCCGTGGTGCTGTCATTCTCAGCCTCGTTCATGTTGCCCCGAGCCATAATGTTATCACAAACCTAACATGCAGAAATCCCGTATCTCAGTATGAAACCAAACTAGCGTGTGTGTGTGTAACCATTGCAGTATAATTATTTTTATTTTTTTCACTTTTATTAATTTTGGTATCGGATATATATATATATATATATATATATATATATATATATATATATATATATAAGCTTAGGAGAGACCTGCGGTAGCGACGGGACCGAGATCAATTTCCTGTAACTTCTTGGCCTTGAAAGCTTGTTCCTAAGCTGAATAACATTTTGTCTGTTATATATATATACTGTATACATGTAAACTTACAGTACATAATCGTCATGATAATGAAAATGTTAACAGAACTTTATTACCTGAGGATCAGAGTAACCAAAACTATGCATGACGCAAAGTTTGACAATAAATGGGAAGTAATGAGTGAGGGAGAATAGCGAGGTGTGGGAGTATCCACTGCCAGTGTAAGGAACAGAAACTGATAAATATCAAGATTAAGAAGCATTGACAGTGAGGAGAACCAAAAACGGGAAGTATCGAGAATGAAAAGTATACAGTAGACTGAGAACTGCCGAGGGTGGGAAGCACAGTATAAGGAGTACAAAAACAGAGAAATACTGGGAATAAGAGGTACCGATGGTGTCAAGAACAGTATCAGTTGTTAAAATACAGCACCTAACATGAAAGAGGAACCAAAAGAGAAATAGGAAGAAGGAAAATGTACGAACAATGATAAATATGATACATGGGAGAGAGAGAGAGAGAGAGAGAGAGAGAGAGAGAGAGAGAGAGAGAGAGAGAGAGAGAGCGAGAGAGAGAGAGGGAGAGAGTCAAGTCAATAATGTTAAGGTAGGGCACGCCTGGGTAAATTCTCCTTAGTGTACCACATTATCCAGTCAGGCGGTATCACAGCGTTATTAGTTATACCCCCCCCTTTCTCTCTCTCTCTCTCTCTCTATCTATCTATCTATCTATCTCTCACACCCACACGCCATCTTTTTACTCCTTCTTACCATCTTCATCTTCTCTTACTCCAGTCTCTTCGTTTACTCTGCTTATTGTTGGCTCGCTTAAGACTCCCACACGACTGAAAATTCAATATGTAGGAACTTTCATAAAGGGTCTGATGAGTTTAAATTAGAAAAGAGCGTCCACTGCCTTCCCCCACGCAGTTTACCTCATTTTTCTCTCCTTCACTATCCCTAACCTTTTTTGCTAAGTTCATGGTCTCTCTCTCTCTCTCTCTCTCTCTCTCTCTCTCTCTCTCTCTCTCTCTCTCTCATTCAGCCCGTGTATATCATCATCTTTATTACATTCTTACTACCTCCAGACGATTTTGTTAAGCTAAGGAGGGAGTAGTGATGGGTTTAGAAACTGTCTCTATTAACCGTTCCTCCCTAGGCTGAATAAAAAAAAAAAAAAAAGCAAGAAGACAACTGAAAATATGTCTTCGTGCAAAAGGCTTTAAAAATCAATGGAAAATAAATAAGTAAATGTATGGACGGTGAACTTGTTGAATGAAAGGCAATGAATGATAGATTATGCGTGTGTGGGGATGAGCGAATGAGAAGACAAGTGTTGGATGCAAGAGTGTGGAGAAGGTGGTGGAATGGAATCTCGGACCATCGCTTAGTCTTGGCCAAGGTAAGGCCGCAAAGAATATGGGTGAAGAGACGAAGGGGAAGACAGGAGAAAACAGCTCCTGTGAAAAGAGTGGAGAAGTTGCAAGAGAGTGCGAAAATGGCAAAGTATAAGAGCATAGTGGAAGAAAGATTGGGAAGGTATGAGTTAGAGCACATGGAAGGGGTGGATGAAATATGCAAGATATTCACGGAAGAGATAGGTGCAGCGTGCGAGGTGGTTTGTGGGGTGAGGAGGAGATGCAGGGGTGTGCAAGGGACAGATGAGATGAAACGAGCTGTGGAACAAAAGAAGAAGGCATATAGTGAATGGCTAGTGAGTATAGGTAGGGGAGAAGATGAGAGAGAGAGAGAGAGAGAGAGAGAGAGAGAGAGAGAGAGAGAAAAGAGAGAGGTATATGTGAGCAGGAGAAGGAAGTTGAAGAGATTGGTGAAGGATAGTAAGAAGAAAGTGGATGAAGAGTTTGGGAGGAGTCTGAGTGTGAAATGGAGGGAGAGTAAGAAATTGTTTTGGAAGGAGGTAAAGAAAGTAAGACAATGTGAAAGGGGAAACAGTAGGGGAGTGAAAGATAGGAATAATAGATTGTTGGTGGAGAAGTGAGAGAAAATGAGGAAATGGAAAGAGCACTTTGAGGATTTGTTGATTGTAGAGAGTGAGAACAGTGCGAGTATAAGTGGTTAGGGAATGGCTGGGAGAAGAAAAGATGAGAGGAGGGAGGGAGGAAGAGATCAATAGGGCAGAAGTAGTTAAAGCAATGAAGAAGATCAAGATGGGAAAGGCCCCAGGAATTGATGGTGTGTGTGGTGAAATGCTGAAGTATGGGGGTGAGATTGTTGTGGAATGGATATGTAAGTTGTGTATATTGGCTTGGGAAGAGGGAAGGGTTCCAGAGGACTGGAAATCAGGTATAATTGTTCCTCTATACAAAGGAAAAGGGGAGAGAGAAGTATGTGGTACCCATAGGGGTATTTGCCTTCTTAGTGTGACTGGGAAAAATATATGGTAGAATACTTATTGATAGGGTTAGGCATATGACAGAGGAGCTAGTTGGAGAAGAACAAGGGGGATTTAGGAAGGGAAGAGGATGTGTAAATCAGATATTTATTCTAAGATGTTTAGTGGAGAAGTATCTAGAGAAAGGAAAGAAAGTGTATGCTGCCTTCATGGACTAGGAGAAAGCTTGTTACAGAGTAAGGTATGTGGAAGGTTTTAAGAATATATGGAGTGGAGGGGAAATTGTTGAGTGCTGTGAAGAGTATGTACGAGGGAGCTAGGGCTACGGTACGGGTGGATGGTGAGCTGAGTGAGTTCTTTGATCTCAATGTGGGACTGAAACTGGGATGTGTGATGTCTCCATGGCTGTTTACTATATTCATGGATGGGGTTGTAAAGGAGGTGCAAGGTAGGACAGTGGGTGTGGGGGTGGCTCTAATGAATGAGGGTGAGGTGTGGAAGATTCCGGTGTTGCTGTTTGCTGATGATACAGTATTGTTGAGTGAAGATGAATGGGAGTTGCAAGGTTTGGTAAATGAAATCGAGACAGTGTGTAAGAAGAGGAATCTGAAAGTTAATGTAAACAATAGTAAAGTTATGGTGTTTGAGAGGAATGAAGTCTCAGAATGCACAGTGAGGTTGGATGGTGAGGATATGGAGAATGTGAGTGCATTCAAGTACTTGGGTTGTGTGATGAGTGAGGGATGGAAGTTTTGGGGATGAAGTACTTGAAAGGGTACAGCAGGGAAGGAAGGTGGTTGGTTCACTGTAAAGAGTGATGAGAAATAGAGAGGTGATTTTGGAAGTTATATGAAATCACTGCATGATAATATTGTGATCTCTACCATGACGTATGGAAGCGAGGCGTGGACCTTGCTAGAGGGGAACAAGTCAAGAGTGAGAGCAGTGGAAATGAGTTACCTGAGAGGAGCATGTGGAGTGACATGGAGGAACAGGTTGACGAATGAGGAAGTGAAAGAACGTTGTGGGGTGGATGTGGATGTGATTGAGAGAATTAGGAGAAATACACTGAGGGTGGTTTGGACATGTGGAGAGAATGGAAAATGAAAGACTAAGAGGGTGTATGTAGGTGAAGTGGAGGGAGGGAGAGGGAGGGGGAGGCCCAGGATGAGGTGGAGGGATGGAGTTGAGAGGTATATGAGGGATGGGGGAGTGAGTTGTGTGGAGGGCAGTCAAATGGTGGATGACAGAGTGACTTGGAGGCGTTTTGTCTGCCGCCACCCTTTGTAGGATTAGGGCGTCGGGTTACTGGTAGATAAATAGATGAATAGATAACAAATGTATGTATGTATGAATGTCGTGCGCTTATTTTTTGGAAGCCCCTTTTGCCATATTGGGTTCTCTCTTGTAAATACATTTATCTGACGGTAAGAAGATTCAGTCCTCTTGCAATTGCCAGAACCAAATCAAGCGTGTGCCCGGTGATTATAAAAGAGTTCTTTAACGGTATCTGGGTGGAGTTCAAATAAAAGAAAGCTTATGCATCGTGTGAAATAGCATAATGATGCAGTCAAAATAAATGTTGAAATCACTTTAAAATAACATCGCCATCGGTTAAAATTACTGTTAGTAAATAATCGCAGCTCACGTTATAATGCTAAATATGCAGAGCCTATTTATCATAGGTTAATTTATCCCTCCATTTCTGTGACTTTTTAAAATAATTTTTTACTGTCAGTTACCTTAGGAGAGACGTTTTAAACTAGAGGGGTTAGGGTTCAGCATTCATTAAACTTTTTGATCCTATGACATTTATGACATTTCTTAAAACTATAATTCCCGGTTTCATAAAAGGATTTTAACCTCCTAAAACCCTTCAGTAACGAAGGGATTCAAGAAAGCTACACTAACATTTCTCCATCACGAAAAATCACTCCTAATGTGAATAAGAAATATCTGAAGGTAGCTGAAGTGAAATGGCAAATACGTCATCTTACTGAAAGGGTTAACCGCTTAAGTATTAAAGTCTCCCTCTAAGCTGGAAATTTTGTCTAGTGGCAGCAAAAATAAAATACAAATATTGATATTCATTCTTAGATCTTTAGTGGAAAAGTTTCTAGAGAAGGGAAAGAAGTTGTATGCGGCTTTCATGGATTTGGAGAAAGCATATGACAGGGTGGATAGACAAGGATTGTGGAAAATGTTAAGAATATATGGAGTAGATGGGAAGTTGCTGAATGCTGTGAAGAGTATGTACGATGGTGCGAAGGCTGCAGTGCGTGTGGATGGTGAACTGAGTGAATTTTTCTCTTTGAAAGTTGGGTTGAAACAGGGATGTGTCATGTCTCCATGGTTGTTCAATCTGTACATGGATGGGGTAATAAAAGAGGTACAAGGTAGGGTAGTGGATGTTGGAGTGGCCCTGGTGAGAGAGGATAGTGTTTGGAAACTCCCTGTACTGTTGTTTGCAGATGATACTGTGTTGTTGAGTGAAGACGAAGGGGAGCTGCAAGGCTTGGTGGATGAGTTTGGGAGAGTGTGTAAGAAACGGAATCTAAAGGTGAATGTAGGGAAGAGTACAGTGATGGTCTTTGAGAGAGGTGAAGTCAGTGAATGTACATCGAGGTTGGATGGTGAGGAATTGGAAAATGTGAGTACGTTTAAGTATTTGGGTAGTGTGATGAGTAAGGATGGAGGTTTGGAGGGTGAAGTGCTTGAAAGGGTACAGCAGGGAAGAAAGGTTGCTGGTTCTTTGAAAGCAGTGATAAGAAACAGGGAAGTGAGCATTGAAGTGAAAAAATTACTACATGACAGTATTGTGATATCAACTCTAACGTATGGAAGTGAAGCTTGGACGTTGTTGGAAGGACACAAGTCAAGAGTGAGAGCAGTGGAAATGAGTTATTTAAGAGGAGCCTGTGGAGTCACATGGAGAGACAGGCTGACGAATGAGGATATAAAGGAGCTTTGTGGTGTGGATGTGGATGTGATAGGAAGCGTTATGAGGAACATACTGAGGTGGTTTGGCCATGTGGAGAGGATGGAGGGTGAAAGACTGACGAAGAGAGTGTATGTGAGTGAGGTGGAGGGGGGAAGAGGGAGGGGGAGGCCGAGGATGAGATGGAGGGATGTGGTGGGGAGGTATATGAGAGAGGGGGGTGAGTTGGGAGCAGGGCAGTGAAATGGCGGGGGACAGGGCGACTTGGAGGCGATTTGTTTGTGGCCACCCCAAACGGATTTGAGGCGTCTGGCAATAGATAGATAGACAGACGTTCTCTAGCTCAAAGGGGTTAAGATTGTGTGTGTGTGTGTGTGTGTGTGTGTGTGTGTGTGTGTGTGTGTGTGTGTGTGTGTGTGTGATGGGACTGAGAATAGAGATCTTTGGATTCTTGACTACCCACTGCCTTTTTCTGATTCCAAGCACGTTTCCCCTCCGCCATCACCCTCGCTTGGTCTCCCTCTCCTCCCCCCACCCCCACTCTCCACCCCCGCACTCTTACCAGTTCTTCTCTCACTCGTACAAACTTTCTCATGCACTCGTATAAAAAAAGTCCTCTGGTTTTCGTGTTTGAGTTTCGAGGCTTTTATTTTGTGTGTGTGTGTGTGTGTGTGTGTGTGTGTGTGTGTGTGTGTATGTACAAATGTCCGAGGTGTGAAGGATTAGATGTTACGTAGGGGTAACTTTTCCTTAATTTATCACATTGTTCAATCCAGTGGTACCGAAGAGTTAATATTTTCCCTCACACACACACACACACACACACACACACACACACACACACACACACACACACAGGCACAGCAGATTAATGGTACAGATGCAAAAGAAATGAGAAATAAAGAAAAAAAAGCATCAACTTCCATCACGTGACCTACCGTATTTATCATGTATTCTTGCTCTTTCCAGACAACATTATTCAGCGTAGTAGAGACATTTCGAACAGGAGGAGGTAATTTTCGCCTTCATTAGCCCCTTCACTGCTAGAGATCTGTCCTAAGGTGAATAAAATCCCCTGGTGGTAGCAAAAATATTCTGTAATCATAACTCATTGGATGGAAAGCGATCAGGTGGCGGACAAACTTGATCGATGTTAAGTTGCTTCCTTAGCCACGAAAATGCGACCCTTTCACACACCTAGGGCTAGGTCAAGAGAATTAATAAGGTCTCTCCACGCGCAGCTTATCCCTGACGTCAGCAGAAGTGTGTGTGTGTGAGAGAGAGAGAGAGAGAGAGAGAGAGAGAGAGAGAGAGCTCCCACAAACTGCCAACATAAATATTAACACCGAATTTCTATCTAACTTTACAATATTTTTGGGTGCAAGGAAATTATATGAAAATGAATACAATAAGAATATGAAGTTCTCATTGGCCGAACATATAAGCCTAAGGATGAAAAGCTTGGATAAATGGGCAAAATATTTCTTCTAAACTTCCAATATTTTTTGGCAACACTCATTCCCGTGAGACGACATTACAGGTGGATTTCCTTAATTACTAAACTTCCACGGTTAGCACCAACATGACTAAGTTCCAGTGTGCATCCTTCAATACTAGATTTTCATTTTATGATGTTGCTATTAATATATATATTTCTTACCTCTCTGATCAAAAGAATCTAGTCTGTCTCCAGTATCATGGGCCCCCTCATACTTCAGGTTTCTCTCATATGCAGTTGTTTCAGAGTGCTTACTACATATGTAGGAATTGGCAGGATTAAAACAAGGATCTGTTTTTCTGCAGAACTTGACCCATTTACTTCTGATTTCCACATCCTTAGGAAATCTGTGGAAGCTTATATTAATGCCTTTAACCCGAGAAGTTCTACACCCATTCACTGCACAAAAAGTGGGCATTTTAACCCCCCCCAAAAAAAAAAAAAATAAATAAATAAATAAATACATAAAAATGAAAGACCCTTCCTCAATATTTCGCGCATTCACAGAAAACGGAGATCCTTCTTGGTGTATGGGTCAGTGGAGACTTCACTCAGGGCTTTACCTGACACTTCTTGTGACGTCATGTGCACAAGGGGTGAAAACTGGTACCTCGATGGGCTAGACCTAGGGCTTTCGAAGCGTCTCTCTCGAACAGGTCAGACTCTCGGACAGTTTGTTTCTCCCTTTGTTCCAGTTCACCTGACAGGGGTTGAGTGATGGGAAGGGGGCGGAGAAGGAGGTGGGTGGGTTGTGTGGGGTAGAGTGTAAGGGTTATCTGGAGTAGGATGTAGGGGTTATTTGGGGTAGAGTGTGGGGGTTGTGTGGGGTTGGGTATGGGGGTTGTGTAGGGCAGGGTGGGGAGGGTGTTGAGTGGGATGGGGTGGGGATGGAGCAGGGTGAGACGGGGTCCGCGGTGTGATGAGGTGGGGTGGGGTGGGGCTGGACGGGATGAGGAGAGGTCGGCTTAAGAAGTTAGAAGTTAAGCCTTCTGCACAGGCTAAGGGCTGGAATCTCTGGCATCCAAGTTACAGCAGCATAACTGATTTTCCTTCAGATAATCAGGGTCTGCGTTGTGCACATGAAAGAATATTTCCTCCTTTTATGGCCAGTTTGATCTAGGGCTGACGACTGTATACTTAGATAAAAAATCACGAGAGAGAAGGGAAACCCATATTTTTTGACGGACGTTTACGGGCAGAAGTGATCACTTGTCAGAAAGCACCCGAGTTCGATCCTGGACTGGTGCAAAGAAGTCAGATTTATTTGAAGTATGAAGAAACAGATTTTATTGATCTTACATAAGTCTCATCGACATGCCAGTTAAATACCCTCGCTAATACCATCACGCCAGTCACGAATGAGACACCCTTAGCATATATTCAGTATGGATAGTGGGTAATAATGCTCAGGTGGTGGCTTGTGTAGTTGTGTGAAACTTATGAGGACTACTGGGCCTCAGAGAACAGTATATGACGCTCATACCCAGCTTTGGACATATAAAGAAATGCCTGTGGTAATTAGACGCAATTAGCCTACATCTCATATAACAGAGTGTAATCAGCAGAAATCCCAGACGCGTCCTATATATGTGGTAATCTTCAATAATCCATCCATCTATCCATCATCCAGTCCTGTCACCCCATGAGGAGCGTAGGATTATTGTGAAAAACTGAAGGCCTGAATTCCCCATTGCAATTAAAATTTTCAAGCATTGGTCAGGGGCGCTAAGAGGACTAGTGGCACAAATTTTCGTTTCACTGGGTAGATGTAGCGTAACGAAAGGTGCTTTTACAATGTACAATAATATTGAAATTATTTTTTATTAATGATAGGTGTAAATCAGTGTAGCCTACCAAGAAAGACCCAACATTGTGATTTATCAAAAGAAATTAGCCTCACCAACACTGATACATGTGATTCAAATTCCATGTCAATATTTTTGTTTTTAATGGTTAAGTACAAACGTTTGTGCTCGCAACACAGAAAATCGTAATTCGCACCCCCCCCCTCTCTCTCTCTCTCTCTCTCTCTCTCTCTCGAGCAGACCGAAAGTCAATATCCAATTCTCTTCAGCAGGAATATTCGAGTGGGAGAAAATCATTATAAAACTCCTTAAAATAACATAAATGGTCAAGGAAAACTCACTTCCAATACTCTGCCTTGCTGGGGGGGGGGGGGGAGTGTGGCTGGGGGCGGTTACTGGACACTAGATTAACAAAGAGAAAATTAGGTAGATAGATAGATAGATGGATGGATGGATAGATGGATGGATATAGGTAGATAGGTAGATAGACTGATGGATGGATGGATGTAGATAGATAGAGATAGATAGATGGATAGATAGATAGATATAGGTAGATAGACAGATAGATAGACAAATAGATGGATGGATAGATGGATGGATAAATGGATGGATGGATTAGGTAGATAGATAGATAGGTAGACTGATGGATGGATGGATATAGATAGACAGATAGGTAGAGAGAGAGAGAGAGAGAGAGAGAGAGAGAGAGAGAGAGAGAGTTTCCCACACCATTACACTTAGCACGCAAAAATGTCAGTCTTTCCACAGTGATTCAGACTTAGCTTATAATTTCTTGTTCCTAAACTAATAATATCGTACTGAAATGTGAACAACTATTATTACTACTACTATTACTCCTCCTCCTCCTCCTGCTCCTACTACTACTACTATTACGACTACCAACTATAAAAATATACTACTTGACATCACTCTGATAACGCCTATTTTATTCTCATACACAAACACGCTTCCCATCACGGCAGAGGCACCATCTCTCTCTCTCTCTCTCTCTCTCTCGCACACACACACACACACACACCGAGGCAGGCAGCATCAACAAGGTGTCTTCTGTCTCTCTTCTCAGGTGTCCATTTTACTATTCTTTCGCAGGCGGAGGAAAACAGAGGGATGGTGGAGAGGAAGGGAGAAAGAGTGGGGGAGAAATCTGGGGATGGCGAGGGGAGGGGGAAGATAAGAATAAGAGGGAAAAAGAGGAGAAGAATGACGAAGAAAAATGAGGAGAAAGATACATGAGTGGGAAAGAGATTAGGCAGAGTAAAGAAGAAATTTGAGGGTAGATTAATAAAAAGGATAGAATACATTGGATAAGTTGGAGAAAGAGGAGGCAGGGTGGGGAAGAATTTGTGTGTAGGTAGGGAAAAGATGGGAGTAACAGGGAGAAAATGAGAAAAAGAGGAGAAAGAATGGAGAAGGTAGTGGGCTCGTGAGAAAATGATGAGAATAAGTGGGAACAAGAGAATGAGAATAAATGGGACAAAATGAGGGAGAACTGGGGGACAGATGCGGAAAACGAGATGAAAATAAATTGAAAACTGAGGAAAAAAGCGAGGAATGGGTGGAAAAAAAGACGTAAATATATATAGGAAAACTGGGGAAAGAAGTTATGGATTGGTTGAAAGAAGAGGAGACTATAAGGAAAGGTCCGGGAATAAATTGCATACAGCAGAAGAGAGGAAAACAGAAGGGACAGATAGAACTTAAGGATAACTGAGAAAAGAATTAAATGGGAGAAAAATGGGGAATGGGTCTGAGGATACGTAGGAAAAGAGTGTGAGATTAATGGTAATAATTATAGAAAGAAATTGGGATTAAGTGAGGGAAAAAAATGAAAACAGATGGAAAGATGAGAATAGACAGAAGTGAGGTTGAGGATGAGTGAGGAACAGGTATGAATTGGAAGGTTAGGAAAAAAAAATAATGTGTAGAAATTGGAGAGTTATTTTAGACAGGGATTGATGATGATGATGATGATAAGGAGGAGGAGAAGGAGGAGGAGAAGGATGATGATGATGATGAGGAAGAGTAGAAGAGGAAGAAGGATGATGATGATAATGATGATGAAGATGAGAAGGTGGTGAGGAAGGAGTCTAAAATTAAACCATCCTACCACAGGGGGGTCGTTAAGGCAGAACAGTTAAAATGTGTGTGTGTGTGTGTGTGTGTGTGTGTGTGTGTGTGTGTGTGTGTGTGTGTGTGTAAATTCCCCGTTCTCCCCTGTATTACGACTATCAACGATCAGATTTACATCCAGGTCCCCAACTATACTGCTGGGTGAACAGGGACAGGGGGGAAACAAACCTTATTCAAGAGTCTGACCGGCGGGAAGAGGCTGGGACGCGAGGACAGAGGAGATGTGAAGGAAGGAGAGGCGAGAGGAGAGGAACGGATGGGGAATATCGAATGGCAAGTGAATAGGAGGAGCAGGAAGATACAAAAGGATAACACAACAAAGGAAGGAGGGAAAACACACACACACACACACACACACACACACACACACACACACACACACACACACACACACACACACACACACACAGATGGTAGATGAAATGGCTATTGATGGAGGGGAGGCAGGGAAAAAAAAAAAAGACTGGCAGGTTAATTGGGTAAAAGGAAAATAGTGTGAAAGATTAAAGAAAGAGTGAGATCAGAGGAACGAGATGAGGACACTGAGGGTTAAAGTGAGAGAGAGGAGAGGAAGAGGAGGAAAGAGAGAGGTGGAGGGGGATGGAGGAAGAACAAAGCATGAGAGTCATTAGGCAGACAGTCACTTTTTTGCTAAGTCCTAATCTTCCCCTAGAATGCGATCCATAATAGTCGCTGTCATATTCAGGTCACCATTGTTATTCTGGTGGGTGAGGGAAAACAAGGGGGGAAAACAAATTTTATCCAAGAGTCTGACCGGTCCAGAATTCGAACGTGGACTTGCTAACCCAAGAACTACCATCCCCACCCCTAATGCTGAGGAGCTTAGGAGCGGTAGAAACGTAGCAGAGTGGAGAAGAACGTGAGATGAGTGGGTGTGGTAAGGGGGGCGTGGTGGGGAGAGATGGAGTTGTGGGGAGAGGTAGTGTGTGGTAAGGAGATGAGGTGTAGTGGAGGGAAAGAGCGAGGGAAGTGAGAAGTGAGTTTATGTGGTACGAAATGGAATAAGTTAGTGGGCGAGTCATCGGGGTGGTGGGAAGTGAACCAACATGGTGAGGCAAGGTAACGAGGTGGAAGAAGGTGGTGCGAGGTAGAACGAGGTGGTGCGAGATGGAACAAGGTGGTGCAAGATGGAACAAGGTGGTACACGATGGAACAAGTTGGTGCAAGATGGAGCAAGGTGGTGCAAGATGAATCAAGGTGGTGCGAGATGCAAAAAGCTGGGGGGAGATGATACAAAGCGGTGCGTGATGGAACAGTGTGGTGCGAGGTGGAACAGTGTGGTGCAAGATGGAACAAGATGGTGCGAGACGGAACAGTGTGATGCGAGGTTCAGAGAAGTGATGGGAGACGAGGCCAGACGGGGAGGGGTATGGATGTGGGTGAAGATGGAGCGAGATGGATCGAGGAGGATGGCAGAGGAGGGGAAACACTATGCACGCTGAGCTGGTGAGAGGCGGGGCTGACTGGAACAGATAGGAGAGACTGTCTTGGAAGGGCGGTAAGACGAGACGAGGAGGCTTACGGAAAAAGAGACAGAGGCACGGCAAAAGTTCACTGGGGATAGTGTGTGTGTGTGTGTGTGTGTGTGTGTGTGTGAGAGAGAGAGAGAGAGAGAGAGAGAGAGACTGCAATGTAGGAAAGCTGGTGACGTACCTTGAGCGAGGGGATCGTCTAGGCGTGTGTCATAGTCCATGTGTGGCAGGCCGAATACGGTGGCGCCATCTGCGGCACGGAGAGAGGACATATTAGTATCGTCCATATAGAGTCATAAAGTACATCATCATCATTATCATCATCGGTTTTCCCACCTAAAATTGAGGTGAGGCAGGGTCCAGAAAGCAAGGAATGAACGAGCACAATGAAGGGATAACAATTACAGTGTGGACAAACGGAGAGGGCATTTTACAGGCACTACGGTTTTGCTTGAACACTCACATCAAACATCCTCTCTCGCACAATCCAAGTCTCACTTATTCTCACTTCATTCCATTTCACTTTCACTACGCACATTCTCACCTCTCCTTTTTGACTAGACACCTCATCCCCCTGGTTACGAATTGGTACCCTAGTTACGAGTAGGTCATATGGTTACGAATCTGCCTCCTGTTAACGCTCCCGCATCTCTCTCTCTCTCTCTCTCTCTCTCTCTCTCTCTCTCTCTCTCTCTCTCTCTCTCTCTTTCTCTCTCTCTCTCTTTTCTGATAGCCTCCTTCTCACTTCAGCTTGACATGACGGGGTATCAAAGCCTTCTCAATTTAGCGCCAGATCAACCCCTAATGTCCTCCCCCACCCCACGCCACCCCACCCAGTCTCTACCACTCTCCCTGTCTTCTGAGCTGTGCCTCCTTCTTCCCCCTATTCATGCCTCCCTCATGACTTCACATTGCTTAACATCTCCTTATCTTCCTTTCTTTGGTCATTATTTCACCCCATTTTCAGATTTATACTTATCTATATTTACCTTTTCACTTCTTTACCATTAACAGAAGAAGAAGGGACACTTTTACACAGGGGAAAACTTTTTGCATTTTCTTGTCCTCCTTTTGTTCTGTTATGTATAAGGTTGTGGTGTGGAGGTGAGGCTGGTGACAGAGACTTGTGTTATGGGTGGTGGTTATGGCAGCGGAGTTTTCCCCAGCCGTCCTACCGCCTCCTCAGCCTTACCACACTCTCACTTCTCGTTACCCCTGACCTCGTTTCCCATGTCCTCTGTCCTCGTTACTTCTGTCCTCTCTCTCGTTACCTTTGTCTCCATCCTCGTTGCTTCTGTCTCTGTCCTCGTTACCTCTATCCTTTGTTCTCGGTACTTGTCATTTCTCGTTACCTTTGCCTCTACCCGTTACTTCTGCTTTCTCGTAAACTCTCTTTTTTGTTCTTGTTATTTGTCATCTTTCATGTTACTTCTGTCTCTGTTCTCGTTGCCTTAATCCTCTGTCCTCGTTACCTCTATCGCGGTCCTCGATATCCCTGTCTTCTGTCCTCGCTACTCCTCTCTGTCCTCGTTATCTGTCATCTCGTTACCCGTCTCCTCTGTCCTCATTACTAGTTTTTATCCCTTCGAGTTATTAAATCTGTTCCCTAATTTTAGTTCTCACACCTCCTAGTTATGTAATTTGATCTTCATTGCTACTTCCCATTCCTGATCTTTCGCACATGCTTCATCTTCTGCCTATCCTATTCCTTTTCTGTTCATCTAATTCCGTTTTGTTTCGAGCCTGTCGTTCATGTCTGCCCCACCTTCATTGACCCCCTCGTGTCTTAATTTCCTAGGTTTCATTTGCTTTTTATGTTTTTCCTATTGTTAAAAAAAAAAAAAAGGTTTCGTCTATGGTTCACCCATTTTTCACATTTTCGCTAACTTTCATCATCTGCCTCGTGACGTCTTTCTTTATACTTTATTTTCGCTTCCTCTGGACACTTTTATTCCACTTGGGAAAGATCTGTCGTATTAAACGGAGTACTAAAGGCATTATCTAACGCCCACAGTTCCGTGTGTCACTCCTAAGGTGAAGAAAATCTTTTAAAGATAGCAAGAGTAAAAAAAAAAAAAAAAACATCAAAGTGAAGTGATTAAACCTCGGGGACTTATTGAGTTTAGTTTTTCTAACGTCAGACGAATTTTCTAACCATGGGAAATCTTTTAATGCCTGAGGGTTAAAAAAAAAAAAAAAAGTCTTTCGTGGTCAGTTCAATTTGTTTTCTGCTCTTGCCTCTAATTCCTATCTTTCTTTTTTTTCTCTCTCTCTGTCTCTCTTAATCCCAGTCTCTGAAAAAATAATATTCGTGTGTGGTTCTCTCCCATTTGTGTTCTGTCCCGAGTCCTTGAGCTGCAGTGGCTTCCAACTCCTTTCTTTCTTACTGCCCTTCACTTCAAAATGGTCCCCCCGTCTGCTTTCCTCTGGTAATGTTCCCAGTTATCGACCACTTCTCTTTTTATCTTACGACTGTCTTCCGTCCTAAGGAATGTTTCTTTCCCACCTCCCTTCCTCCCACTCTCTCTCTCTCTCTCTCTCTCTCTCTCTCTCTCTCTCTCTCTCTCTCTCTCTCTCTCAAAGCAATCCACGGTAATAGTATATCTCAACAGCCTTTACAGTTACGTGGAATTAATTATCTTGATGGAGAACAAAGCTCTTGATAAATTCATTAGTACAGTGGGGAGTGACAACATTATCCTCACACCAGCATGTACAGTAATCACTGCCACTGGTCAGATCAGTCTTATCTCTCAGTATGATTATTTTCACTACAGTTGTGTCCATATCCCGTTGTGTTAAGCTGCAGTTAATACATACATACATACCTGCCTACATACATACATACTTACCTACCTGCATACATACATACATAAAGTAGTTATCGTAATACAGTAGTGACGTTTTTCTGTTATTTTCTTGACAATTGACTGTGCTGAAATCGAGGTAATTTTCCATCAATATTAACTTATTATATACCCAATGCCAGAGTAGGTCGAATATTAACTAACATCTATTATCCCGTGTCTGTTTGCACTATAATTGCGTCTGTTGTCTTTTTCCAATTGATAGTAGTAGTGACAAAATCTGTAAGTCTGGCAGCATTTCCCTTCACGAGGCTATGTCACTCTATGATCATCTTTTCCAGGCAATACATCGGATGATAAACACTGATTGTTTGGTCGAATCATGTCAGCCTCTAAGCAACTGATTCTCTCTCTCTCTCTCTCTCTCTCTCTCTCTCTAATAATACCTGTTTTCCTCAAGCTGTTTCCAGTTATTAATCTCTCCCCTTCTCCTTATCTTTAGTTACCTTTCTTTTCTCGTCCTTTTTCTTCATCCTCTTCACATTCTCCCTATTTTTCCCTTCTGTTTTTTTTTTTTTTTTTGCTGTTCTATTTTTGTTTTTATTACTCTTTTATATTTATGTTTCACCTCCCCAATCCAATCCTCTCTTTTTCTGTTTTCCTGCCCTTCTTTCCAAACGTTTTCCCTCTACTCTATCGCGATCGTTGTTTTTCGTACCTTGAATATCTTTTGCCTTTCCCCCTCATGTCATACACCCAATTTTCTTTTCTCCATTTTTCAACATTCCCTGTCCTATATATCTATCTATCCATCTATCTATATC
This sequence comes from Coenobita brevimanus, assembly GCF_032717465.1. Classification (NCBI taxonomy): domain Eukaryota; kingdom Metazoa; phylum Arthropoda; class Malacostraca; order Decapoda; family Coenobitidae; genus Coenobita; species Coenobita brevimanus. The sequence goes on from NC_137000.1 coordinate 26,272,133, forward strand.
TATCTATCTGTCTGTCTACATCTATCTATCTATCTATCTATCTATCTATATCTATCTATCTGTCTGTCTAACTAACTATCTATCTATCTATATCTATCTATCTATCTATTTATCTATCTCTATATATACCTTGTGCGTCTCTTACTTCCTTTTCATTCTTGTATTCACCTGTTTCTTGTCTTTACCTTTGCTCTATTCATTATTTCTTATTTCTCTCTCTCTCTCTCTCTCTCTCTCTCTCTCTCTCTCTCTCTCTCTCTCTCTCTCTCTCTCTCTCTCTCTCTCTCCATGTCTCATTTTAACCGTTTTTTCCCACCCACCTTTCCTTCATTTTAAAATTGCCTCCAGTTTTCCACTCCATTCCTTCTCCGCCTGACCTTTACACACACACACACACACACACACACACCTTTTCTCTCCCTCCTCTTCCTCCTCCTTCCTTCTCCTCCACCTTGCCTCCTCCTCCGTCTTACCTCCTCCTCCGCCCCTCCAGCAGGACAATAGGCAGGGCAATTAGCAGGACGGGCTGAGGTGCAGGTTGGATCATTAACATAAACAGAGGCAAGGTAACGAGAATGACCCCAGTGCAGAGGCTTTAAATTCTCTCTCTCTCTCTCTCTCTCTCTCTCTCTCGGGTGCTGGGTGGGGAAAGGGCTAGGTGTATGTGTGGATGAGACTCGATGGATGAATGGATAATTTAGGGAAGTACCATAATATGCACTGGGGAGGAAGGAAAGCTGAGAGGCTACAGATGACGGGAGGTGTGGGTAATGTTGGGGAGCTGCAGGGAAGGAGACGGGTGTAAAAGAAAGATTAGGTTAGTGCATATCAAGGAAGTTAACCAAGATCCGGGATGTACAAGTGATTCATAGCGGTCAGTCAGTTATCGTGTTTTTTTTTAGTTTCTGTTCACTTTAACATTCAGTCTAGTTCGTTTGTGAAATGTGTGGGAACGGCGTGAATCCATGTAAGACTGTAAACAAACATTCCCTGACACAACTAAAGCCTAAGGAAATTTTTAAATCTGAACCCTGTAGTACTGAGTAGGGAAGAGGAGAGGACAGGAAAGGAGGAGGGAAGATGTTAGCAGGGAAGAAAGGAGGTGCAGTAGGGATGAAGAGGTGAGGAGTGATGTGTGTGTGTGGGAGGAGACGTGAGAGAGAGTTAGGGCTGAGGAGACAGTAGGAGAGAGGTGCTTGGGAAGCTGGGGGGAAGTTAGAAGAGGTGGGCAGAGAAAGGAGGTGTAGAGGAATAAGGAAATGTACTTAGGAGTTGGGGAGAGGGAGGAGGAGTGGCGAGGGCTGAAGGAAGAGAGGAGAGGAGAGGAGAGATGTGCTTGGGAGGAGGAAAGGAGAGGAGAGAAGAAGAGAGAGGTGCTTAGGAAGTTGTGAGGAGGGGAGAAGAGGTGATCAGAGAAAGGAGGTGTAGTATGAATGAAGAAAAGTAGTTGGGAGGTGGGGAGGGGGAGAAGGAGTGGGAGGGCTGAGATGAGGAGAGGAGAGATGTTTGGGGGAGGAGGAAAGGAGAGGTGAACAGGGGAGGGAATTGCAGAGGGGCTAAAGGAGTGAGAAGTGATATATGCCAAGGAGACGGCGAGGGAAGTGAGGAAGAGAAACGTTGAGTGATGAGGCGACGAGAAGGCTTAGAATGACGCCTATCGACTGCACGAGGGTCATTAAGGCAGAATATCAGCTTTTCCGAGGCCCTGTCCTTCCCTAGAACACGATCCACAACAGTCGCACAGTAGAAATGTTGGGTGGGAGAGAGGCAGGCTAGAGCCTGAATTCTTTATTTTCCCTAACGTTTCGGGCTACACAGAACCCAGCTTCAGAGAGCTTGTGTAGCTCGAAATGCCAGAGACAATAAAGAATTCAAGCACTAACCTGTGTCTCCCTCCCACCCAATATTCCCACTTGTCGTAATGCATCATATACAGTAGCGTAATATACCCAGATCCCTAAATGCACTGCCTAGAAAACATGAAAAGATCTGAAACAAATTTCGTCTAACAGTTTGACCGACACGAGCAGGAAGAGGAGAGGTTAGAAGATAGGTGAAAGGAGGGCTAGGAAGGAAAGTGGTCCACAGGGACAGGGAGGTGTTGAAGGGCGACACAGAGACGGAAAGCTGAGTTGAAAAGGAAGAGGAGGAGGAGGAGGAGAAGGAGGAGGAGGAGAAGGAGGAAAGAAGATAAGGTTTACTTGGAAGAGAAGGAGGGGGAGGAAGAGAAGAGGGGATGGAAGGATGTGTCTGGAAGAAAGTGGAGATGAAAAAAGAGGGCAAGGGCGAGGGAAGGAGGGCAGCAGGGTGGTAGAGGAAGAAAAGAAAGGGAGTAGGGAGGGAAGGGGAGCAGAGGAAAGGGGATGTGGGCAGCAGAGGGAGAGGGAATGTAGGGAACAGGTGGAGGGAATGTGGGGAGAGAGGGGGGGATGTGGGGAGAGGGGGGAAGGGGAGGGGAGAGGAGCAGGGGGAGGGGGGAACAGGAGGGGGGAAGGAATAAAAGTAGGGGGCAGGAAGGGGATGGAGGGGGAGAATGTAAGAGGGATGGGTCAACAGAATTGCCTCGAATATGACGCTGTGAAGTGAGAAGTCCAGGATCAAGTGTTTGCAAGACGCTCAACGATACATTTTTGTCAATCACAGCCCTAGTATTAACACTGAGGCAGCCGGAGAGTTAACAGGAACAGAATTTTTGACGACTATTTATGGAACACCTGTAACTGTTAGCTGCGATTATCCTTCATCCCTCATTACAGTGACGATATAGGCAGGTTTGACAACTTATTCCACCATCAACCACATGCTTCAAGTCTGGGGTCTTGTCCACGCCTGCCCTCAGTTTTGAAAGTATGGACCTTGCACATTAAACTCACCAGTGTCGTACCTGATTTACCTGCTTTCATGGTGTGGCTGATAAGAAGATTTAAAGGAAAAGAATCGCGCATGAAAAAAAAAAAAAAAAAAACGACATCTGTTCTGGATCTTAAGGAAGAGTTTTATAAGCGTCAGTTAAGGGCAACCGAGATGTAAGGTTTCACTCACTCTCTTCATTTCTATAAAATCTCTAAAATCTCGGCCAGTGCTTAGTTGACTGCATTACTGTTTTTCGTTTAGCAGTACATCCTCTCTAAGAACAGAACATAAATTATCTCAATCAAAACATTACTTATTTACCTTTCTGTTTATTTAACTATCGGTCTGTCTATCTGTATGCAGCCTTCATAAAGAGGCTAAAATGGATATGCTTAGCTCTAGAGAGGTAATTATATCAAGGGCTCCATGTTTGCTTGGTAGTTTTTGTGCATGCTGTCCTACGGTCTGGCAATCCTCTAACCAGTTTGAACACGTGACTACTGACTACCCCAACCAGTGTGCCCAGGGCATCCTTAGCGAGGGGAAGCGTGCGCGTGCGTTCCGCGACTTGCTTCCCCCCTATCCCTTGATTACGGGCAGCTTACTGGGGGATAGTGAACTTAAAACATTCCCAGGAGAGTGACTAGTAGAGAAGACATTGCCTCGATCATCAGTATATAAAAAGCAAGCCATAATGTGCCCGAAATCGTCGCCATTACTGGAGTGTTATATGTCGTCGAACAGCGCTCGCCTCACCAAGATATTTAACAATTCGGGAGAATTCTTTGTTTCCGTTCCCAGATCTAGGTCAGGGAGACCAAATCTACCTTCCCAAGGACAGGAATGGTTACAGCCCGCCAGATTAATTTAGCTCCTCGGCTCACAGCAGCCTTCCACCAAAGAACAATCCGCAATTGCTGAAACGTCGCTCTTCCCATTGTGCAACACTTCCTCCATGATATCCCCGGTTGTCGAAGCAATCGCACCCGTCTGAAGCCACATCTGACGTTTGCCCAAAAGGACAGGAGACTCCACTTCACCAAGAAATACAGTGGCTGGCCCAAGGAGAATTGGGGATACGTTCTGAGGAGTGATGGGGCGACGTTTACCGTGAGTGGTGGGGGATGTAAGTCGGTTTGTCGCAAGCTGCACAGTGACACGTTGGATTCTTTATACACGGGCGAGTGTTAAACCCAGATGCCATTATGGTATGAGGTTCACTTCGGTACTCTGGTGTCGGGGAAGTGGTGTTGCCGTTCAGAAACGTGAAAATGAACTAGCTTGTGTACTTAGAACTTCTCTGTGACACGCTGCCAGGTTCTTTGAAAATACAGGGACCAGAATTTTAATGTAGGACGGGGCAACATGCCACACTGCCCGTTCTATTACCCAGTGGCGAGAGGATTACAAAGTGATCTACCATTGTTATAAGGACTGGCTGGGCAGTGGTCTGCATTTAAATCTCGTGGAAAACCTCTAGGTGCTCATGAACAAGAGCATTAAGGATATGGACACCTCGTCAATACCCAACATGGAGGCAGCGCTACGTTACGTGGGCGAGTTCTTGATAGGATTAGATCTACCACCTGACTCCAAGAATGTAGTAAGAGGGAGGGTAACACTACAGGAACGCTTGTGAGTGACTTTAGCCCCTGTTTTATTGCTCATTTATTGATATCTATTTAATTATTTAATTATTTTCAGTGAACTTTCCAAGCAAATATCGAGTTCCAGACGTAGTGTTCTTTCGGGGTGGAAAAAATATAATATCCATGTTCCTCAGCCACGCTGGGCATCACCAACACTCCATCCGTTTCTCGTAATGTACAGTCGACAAAAAATATTCTGTCATTTCTTCTTCGCTCTCCATGGATTTTAGAAATCACTTTGTTGAATCTGCAGGAACTGACACTTATGACTATTTGGCCACAAATACTTAAGTGTCACTAACGTCGTTTGCTTCGGATTAAAATGAATGAAAGTCCATGGGGAGGAAAGAAGGTACACGATTTTTGTTGCCGATAGTTCACTTCCACATCAGTTTTTCCTCATCGTTCTCTTCCTTCCCCATCTCATGCTGTCATCTAGGGTATAAATCAGCGTAGTCGTGAGGACGCTTCACTCATTCCTGAACTCGAATAATTACTGAGATTCGGATGGAGAGAATTGTTTACGCTGCGCTTGTGATAGACGGAAGTCCGGGATTAGAAGTAGTTTTTGGACTCATACCGGTGATAAAGTTGTGGTTATTTACACACACACACACACACACACACACACACACACACACACACACACACACACACACACACACACACACACACACACATACACACACACACACACACACACACACACACACACACACACACACACACACACACACACACACACACACACACACACACACACACACACACACACACACACACACACACACACACACACACACACACACACACACACACACGATGCTGCTGCTGGTGATGATAATGATGATGATAAGGTGCAGGAGTAGGAGTCGGACAGTGACGAAGATGCTGATGATAATTATGTTCAGAAAAATATTATGCCAATTTCACTCCCTTGGCTTAACCTTTCGTATGAGCCCGTCCTATCACCGTTGCAGAGTCGCCTTCTAGAGAGCCAGCTAAACTCATTACCCTGGCACCATTACCTCAGCAGACAGCCTGACACTCCCTTCATAGGTCGGCGGAGGGGGAGGAGGGAAAGAGCAGGTGTGCGGGGAAGGGGGTGTTCTCAGTGGATGTGGCAGTTGATGGTGAGTGGGAGGGGTTGTGAAATGATGTATGGATTTGACAGAGTGAAGAGGGGGGTTAAGGAAGAGTAAAGGGCAGCCAAAAGTGTAAGAGATTCTGTGTGTGTGTATGAATGGGTGTGTGCGTGTGGGAGGTTGGGGAATAGTGGGGGGGGGGGAGGCTCATGAGTGTGAATGGATGTGTTGGCTGAGAAAGAGTCGGGTGTGCCTGTGTAGGTGTGGGGGGATGAGGAAGAGTGGGAGGGGTTGTGAGAGGGTATGGGGCTTTGAAGGTGAGTAGGGAGCTTATGTAGTTGATTGAGGGATAGTGAGGGTGAGGGTGAAGGGAGAGTGGGGGAGAAGGTTGTCAATGTGTGGGTGTATGGAGAGGTGAGCGAGAGTGGAGGAATGGGTGAGGGAGAGGGATGAGAGAGGGGAGGTGAATCAGAGGATGGAGAGGGAGAGTTGGGGACAGGGATGAGGTTGTGAGTGTGTGGATGTGTTGGGGGGAGGGTCCGGGGAAGAGGCAAGAGGGATAGTGGTGTGATCTTGTGAATGATGGAGGAGGACAAAGAAGGAGAGGAGGGAGGCAGAGCAGGACAGAGAGAAAGGAAGGATAAAGAAAGAAGGTTTAGGAGTGAGGAAGGGAAGAGAAGAATGGGAAGGAGCGAGGAAGGTGAAAGATTTTGAAGAGAAAGAAAGAAAGCGGTGAAGGCGGAGGAGGAGGTTGTGTGTGTGTTTGGGGTGGGATTTACATAACAGAAGGAAAGGTCAGCCTGTTACTAAAAATTAAATCTAAATGTTATATGTTGCCTCTTATCCAGAATATGGCTGGTTTATTTATGTAAGAAATTAATGATTCAGAAAATAAAAGACTAACTTTCTATAGCCACTGGTACCGGTCTCTCTCTCTCTCTCTCTCTCTCTCTCTCTCTCTCTCACACACACACACACACACACACACACACACACACACACACACACACACACACACACACACACACACACACACACACACACACACACACACACACACACACACACACACACACCAACTTCCCCGCCTCCCTGTCTCCACATCCACTAACTTATCGGTATATTCTGAGCGTCTTCTGCTAACTCGGATGGTGGCCTTGCTGATTGCCGCCTCCTCCCTCCTAACTTCAGCCTCACCTGTTAACTTCACTGCTCATCTACTAACTTCAGCACTCACATGCTAACTTCAACGCTCACCGAATTCTGATCTGGTGGCTGTTGTATTTACATTTATTTGTGTTGGTTTGGCTTGAATTTTTTAGGAACTGCTGCAAAAATACTCATGCTCATATCATCACTTTGTCAGCTCTGATGTGTGTGTGTGTGTGTGTGTGTGTGTGTGTGTGTGTGTGTGTGTGTGTGTGTGTGCGCGCGCGCGCAGTGGCAATCTCCTGGGGAGTACCAAAAGCGTATTGACTTCTGTACGATAAAACCCATTACAGGTAAAAGCTTGAGAGTAAAGGCAGGGTTGGGGCCGGATGTGGTGTTTCCACACACACACACACACACACACACACACACACACACACACACACACACACACACACACACACACACACACACACACACACACACACACACACACGCACGCACGCACGCACGCACGCACCCACGCGCGCACAATTTAAGGATGTTTGGGATTGATAACTGTGACTTTTTGTCTGGAAGGAGGTGTGCTGGCAGATGTAGCGAGAATGACTGCAGCAACATCCACAATTATAAACCTTGTGACGGCCTGCCAGAATAGTGAGGTGCACGGCATTCACTTGTTTAAAGTACGGGATGAAGTGGCTCCCTGTTTGTTTACCCGTGGGTGAGGAGCCTGGGATGGGTGGCTGTAATGGAACTGATAGCAGATGCCGAGGGTTCATGGCCTATCGATCTATTATTGCTGTGAGGGACGCTTTGACTTATTACTGAGATTTAATTTGACGATTACGCCTGCATCAACAACAACAACAAAACAGTCACGCGCGCACACCATTCCTTTCCTGACTACGTTTGTATATATATATATATATATATATATATATATATATATATATATATATATCCTTATAGCCGGTTACCCGACTCTGAATAGGGATATAACGTTATGACATGAGATTTGGTTAATTTCTGGTAATGAGTAAAAATTGAGCGGCACACAACTAACACTTTTTCCATCTTTTAATCCACAGAGGCCCGAACATTACGTGAACACATTAGTACGGAAATTCATCATAATCTCCATCCTCCCACGCTAATGTTTGTGCATAGGCTCCCCAAAATAGATTTTTTTTTTTTTTTTTTTAATCAAGAATTCGGAAACTATAAAGGAAGTGTATTTACTCCATTCTTAGGGTATCGTACATACACTGTGCAACTTGGCTCAGGAAACAATGTATTCTAAGACTTTCCTGCTGATGAAGTAGAATTACGGGAGAAGTTCAGATCCAACTTATTATTATGAGACAGAGTATATGAGACAGAGAACTCCAACTTTGCGTGATAAAAGAGCCCATCACTACGACCAGTAAGTTGTGACTCCTCTTCTTCAAATCCACAACCATCATCACTACCATCCTCCGAAACTGTTGGTGATCACAACTGTTTCTTAAAGTTTTGACCAAGGCATCTGGAGATATGTAGGATAAAAGATCGCAGAACTGGGACAAACAGTTGATCATGTGCTTTGATCTACCTCTCCAATTTGTCCGGAAAACAGCTGTGGAATAGGCAAGGGAAAAAATTGAGAGAGAGAGTGAGATGGATGAATGAAAGGTGGTAGGATGGACGAGAAGGATGGGATGGGGGTAGGCGAGATGGGCGAGAGGTTTAGGGTGCGAGAGTGAAAAGGAAATGACGGAGGGTGGAGTCAGAAGTAAGATGGAAGGAAGAATGTGGAGGGAGAAGTGAGGAAGAGAAAAATGGGGGGAAGGGAGAGATGTAAGCAAGAGAATGGGAGAGCGAAAGAGAGAATTGGAGAGAAGAAGGGATAATAAATAAGGGGGATGGGATGATCGTGGAGGTAGAAGTGAGGAAGAAGAGGAGGAAAAAAGTGATCAGATAAGAGGACCAAAGGAAGGTTGAGTGGGAGGTAGAGATAAGGAAGGATTTAGCGTTTATATAAAGAATTCTACCATCTCAAGCCCTTTTCATGTGAGACACGTGAGGTATTTTGCATGTCATTTATAAACATCACAACAATAGTCCGCACACCCACACATCTTTTTTTTTTTTTTTCATCCTATTGAGTTTAGTGATTTCATATAAACCGCGATTTATAACAGTTGCCCCTGCCCCCCTCCCCCCCCGCGCGCACACACACACACACACACACACACACACACACACATCTTTCTGCCTACATTCCCTGCCCACCACACCCAGTCCTGAACCGCTGATACACTTGCTTACACCCACCCATACTCACTGATACACCCACCTACACCTACACATCCACTCACATCCATCCACCATCAGTAATACACCCACTTGCTCCCACCCATACACCCAGTTACACCCACCTGTATGTACACATCTACTTACACCAACCTGCACATCCACTTACACCCAGCTACACACCCTCTCACATCCACCTACACATCCAATCTTATCCACCAGCACATCCACTCACATCCACCTACTCACCCACTCACATCCACTTACCCAACTACACACCCACTTACATCCGCCTGCACACCCACCCCAACACTCAACTTCATATAAAAATACCCAGCCCTTCTTTTTAACAGTTGCAAATTTATATGCCAAGCGAAAACTTTACAATCATTATAATTTCCCGAAAGGACCCCCAAGAAAAAAAAGAAAAAAAGAAAGTTTCCCCCTCAAAGTTAAAGCCAAGTCTCCAGCTTATATGTCCTGTGGTCTCATGTGGAAAAGCGAGCGAAAAGATCTGGAAAAAAGGTCACCAGGAAAGAGAGAAAAAGAACCACCAAATTTTTACGATTACGAGGAGAGGGTCGTTTGTTCTTTTATTGCTTTTTTTCTTTTCTTTTTCTTTCTATTTGGACTCTGTTTTTCTCACCTGCAGTCGGTTCTTCCCTCAGGCTTCTGTGATATTTCCTGTGTTGACTTTTTTTTTCTTTTTTTGTCTGTGTAGTTCATATCTATCGAGAGAGAAATTGCTTCCTATCTTCTTCCAATGACTCACCACTTCTTCCCACCCTCCCTTTGCTCCTTCCATCCCTCCATTCTTTCTTTGCTCCTTTCTTATTTCTCTCTCTTTTTTCATGCCTACCTCCCTCCAAATCCTAATTCCTCTCTCATTCTTTCCCTCTTTCTTTCCTTCCACTCTCCCTTCCAGTTTTTCTCCTTTTCTCATTCCTTCTCTCCCTCCTTTCAGTCCTTTCTCTCTCCTTCAGTGTATGCCGTCCCCTAGTCCTTCCTTCTCTCCTTCCCTCCACTCCTTTTCATTGCCTTCATGCATGCTTTCCCCTCCTCCTTCGACTCTCTTATCCTTCCTTTCATCTTTTCCTACCTACTCTTACAGGTTCTCTCTACCCCTTGGACAACTTCACTACCTTACCTCTTTCATTTATACCATCTTTTCTTCCTTTCTTCACCATATTCTCTCCTCCTACCTCTCCCTTAAATTATCCTCCTTTTCTCCTCTACTCTCCCATCTCCATCTCCTCCCTGAATGCCTTCCTTCCCATACACTTACTTCCTGTCTCCCTCTTCCTCTTTTCTCCAACCTTTCCATACTCTCGTGTATTCAACCCTCCCTCCATCTCTTCCTACAGTAGTTCCCCCTCCCTCTCATACATCCTACCGTACAAATCTTTTTCTCTCTCCATCATCCCTTCCATCCTTCCTTCTTAACATTCCTTCCTGTTTCATCTCTCTCTCTCTCTCTCTCTCTCTCTCTCTCACACACACACACACACACACACACACACACACACACACACACACACACACACACACACACACACACACACACACACACACACACACACACACACACACACACACACACACACACACACACCTTTCCTGCTGTTACCCTAATTCGTAATCCTCCATCCTTCCCAGCCTTCCATCTTTCCTCGTTTCTTCCTCTTCCCTCCCTACTTCCTACCTTGCCTCTGAGTAACCCTACATCCCTCCCTCCTCCTCTCCCTTCCCCCTCGCTTAACGCTGCCAATAAGGACTTCAGATTGTTAACATCTTCGCTAATGAACTTAATTATCACTTGATGAGCTCTTGGTGACGGCACGCTCAGGGGAGGCAGGCAGGTCAGGCAGCTGGGTGAGGCAGGTGTGGGGTGAGGTGCAGCAGGGAGGGCGAGGCAGGAGAGGGAAGGCACGTGACGAAGGTGGAGGACGCAGGTTAGGCAGGTAGAGCAGGCTAGGGTGTGCGAGGCAGGAGGAAGAAGGAACGTGACGAAGGTGGAGGGCACAGATTAGACAGGTAGAATAGGCCGAGGAAGTGGATGAGGCAGGTGAGGTTGTCCAGGTAAGGTGAGACAGGAGGATGAGGCACGTGAGAAAGATTATTGATGTAGATAGACAAGAAGAATAAGTGGGGGAATAAGGAAGTTGTGAGGCACGTATGAAGCAGGTAGGATAAGACAGGTATAATGAGATACAGGTAAGGCAGGAAAGATTAGACACTTGGGAAAGGCAGGTGAGTGAAGAAGCTAGATGGTTGAGGCTGGTGGGGAAAGTAGGTAAGACGGTAACTCTGAAGTCATTAGCATTGGCAGTCATCTAAATGCCTCCCAATATCGTTTCGTTTCGTGTCGTTTCGTCTTTGAAGGCCCCAACATGCTTGCATGCGTCGGTCTTGGTCATCTAATAGTGGCTTTCCATGCTGCTCGATCTCTGGCAGCTTCCCTATTTAGTCCCTTATTTCTGAGGTCACACTCAATGACCTCGTCGCTGGTCTTTTTCGGTCTACCTCTCGCTACCCTACCTCCAGACCTTGTCCTCAGCATTAACACTTCTCACTTTCTGCACCCAATTATCATCCCCCATTCTCTTCACATGCCTCTTCTCCCATTACTGCATACCGCACATAATATGGGAACTTCACATTCTCGTTAGTCCCCAGATCAGACAACGCTAAACGCGTTCAGCTTCACAGTAAATAAATCGCATGAACTGGAAGGTGCCACTTTCATTTATCAGGCACAAATAAATGAACCAGAAAGTCTTCTCCAAATATAGTAATAAAATTGGGAACCTTCATCTGCTCCCAAAATACTTGATTAAAGAGCCTTCGTTTTCTCACGTAGCTGTCTATATAATACGGTACTATAATTGGGTACCTTCAAAAGAGCCTTCGTTTTCTCACGTAGCTGTCTATATAATACGGTACTATAATTGGGTACCTTCATCTTTGCAGTGCCTCAGAATACAAAACTTGAGAGCCCTCATCTTCTCAGCTCTTCAAAATATAATACGAGTACTTGAGATGGTGAGGCAACAGTACTGCAAAAAGTTAATAACATAAACACTATAGTCGGAAACTTCCTACATTGCGACTTAAAAATGTAGTAATTAGATTTGTAGATACGGTGTTCACCCCAAGCCTGCCTGGGGGTCATCTTCCCTTCTCTCCATACAGTGAAAGTGAACTCCTTGCTTAGAACCCTGCCACTAACTAAAAAAGTCGTTTTTCTCTCTCTCTCTCTCTCTCTCTCTCTCTCTCTCTCTCTCTCTCTCTCTCTCTCTCTCCACCCCTATCATCAAGACGGTCAGAGTGAAGTGTAAAAAAAAAAAATAAGCAAGTGCTCCGTCAAGAGCGACATTCAAGGCCTGGAGCCAAATAACACAGCACACATCACAGTACGGGGGAGCACAGCAGAGGAGGAGGAATACAAAGGAAAGCAAACAGCAACAGACCTTATGGTCCTTTCGAGGCTACTTGTTACAGAGTAGACTATGGCTACAAGATCTAACTCTACATGCTGAAGGATAAGGATAGTAAAGCAAGAAGGCTCCCCCCCACCTCCAAACCTTCCAGGAAAAAGCGAGTAAAACCTCCGTGCAGCATGGAAAAACTGACATGGAAATTTCCCAGGAAATACTAGAGAGGAAAAGTCACATTCTATAATTCTTTATCTATAAGCTACTAGTTTGAATAACGTGAAAGAGAAAGTAATCAAACAAACTAATAACTACGGCATGACATTGTGAACGGGTACGTTGAGTTAATGGGGTGTCTATAGACATAACATTGAAACTGCGCAGTGCACAGTGTGGATGTTCAGGGGTGGTGCGGCAGACTTGCTTAGCACTTTTAAGGTAGGCAGCAATCTGTCAGGCCCCAGCTTCTTTCACTCCACTGAGACAAGGAACTCTCCCATGTGGGACAAGTACACAAGTTTCTTCTTGACGAAGTGACCCCTGGCACAATAAAAAAAAAATCCCGATGGTGGTTACTTGGCTAACAGGGACCCTCAGTGATCCACAGCCCATCACAGGTCGAAAGTAAGAGTAGTGACTGTTAACTCAGGGCTATCTGTGCAGATCCTAGTCAGTGCTTATATTACTTTATTTGTATTGAATAAATTGAAAAATGTATGTTGACGTGACGCGATGCTCTGTACAGGTACGTTGTTTACTGGGTGTCTTGTAGACAAAAGGGGAATTAACTTACATGTAGCTGGTAAAATTATGTTATTCGGACAGAAAAAGAGTCAGCTGAGGATTCTGGTGAAAATACTTGTCTATTTTGTTTTTGAATGTCTTAACTGAGGTAACGTTCATGGTATCTGAGAATTATCTGTTCCAGATATTTAAGACTCTGTTGAAGAAGGAGTATTTTACTTCATGGGATTGGAAATGCTTTCCCATAATTTTGCAGCCATTACTTCTGGTTTGACTCGACTGGTCTATTTCAAAATATTTATTCATGTCTAAGTTGTCATATCCCTTCATGATTTTGAAAATGTCAATAAGGTCACCTCTTAACCAGCATTTCTTTAGGCTTAATAATTTAAGTTCTTCAAGGCGTTCCTCATGTGGTTTGTTTCTCAGTCGTGGTATCACTTTTGTGATTCTTCACTGTATTTTCTCCAATTTTTCTATGTCCTTTCTATAGTACGGAAACCAGAACTGCACACAATACTCAAGATGGGGGTGCACTAATGAGTTGTACAAGGCAAGTAAGACTTTTTCTGATTTAAACTTGAAAGTTCTTCCAATAAAACCTACCAGCTTGTTTGCAATTTTAACCACCTCGGTGCACAGCTTACTCGGTTTTAGGTCATTTGATATTATCACACCAAGATCCTTTTCATTGCCGGTACTTGATAACTGGATATTATTCATTTCGTAATTTGCATGGACGGTGTTACGTCCAATATGAAGTACTTTACATTTTTCTGTATTCTGTGTTGCCATTTCTCTGCCCAGCTTGCTAAAGTATTAAGGTCATATTGTGACTGCTGCCACAGTAACTTTGAAGTTACTTTACTGATTATTTTAGTATCATCTGCAAATTTGGATACTTTACAATTTAGACCCTCTTCTATATCATTTATGTAGATAAAAAAAAAAAGTATCGGTCCAAGTACTGAGCCCTGGGGAACGCTGCTAATCACATTACACCATTTGGATTCCTGTCCACTTATCACAACTCGTTGTTTTCGGTCTGAAAGCCAGTCTTGTAAACATTTCTGCGAATTTCCTTTTATTACATGTGCGTCTATTTTGCTCATGAGACGCTTGTAAGGGACAGTGTCAAATGCTTTTTGAAAGTCGAGGTAAATTATATCTACTGCTCTTGAGTCATCATATACTTTGTAAACATCATGGAAGAAATCCAGTAAGTTTGTTAAGCATGAACAATGATGTCAGTATCCATGCTGAGTCTTTATTTATATTATTTTCTTCTTCATACTTAACTATTTTATCTCTTATGATTGGTTCCATTAATTTGCACACTATAGATGTTAAGCTGATTGGTCTGTAATTTCCTGGGTACGACTTACTTCCTTTTTGAAAATTGGTGTTACATTTGCTAGCTTCCATTTGCATGGAATTTTCCCGGTACTTAACGATTTATTGAATAAGACAGAGAGTGGCAGCAGTAACTCATTTTTTGTTTCTTGAGAATTCACGGTGATATTTTATCAGGGCCAGGGGTTTTGTTTATGTTTGTACTATTTATGGCTGAAAGGATATTGCTATTGTTGATAGTATAATTACTAAGGACTGTGCTATTTGCTTGGGGTAACGGTAGGTTTCTGGTGGTGTTTACTACTATTAACCCGCCGCGTGCCAGTGCCGTTTTAAAACGGTCTGACATAGTGCTGCGGCCAGTGCCAGTGCCATTCTAAAACGGTCTATAATAAAAAACTTCACTGTGACCACATTTTTCAAGATTCACGGGTAAAAATTGGCAGGCATGTAAGGTAACTGTTCCTCTACCATCCCCCAAGCTGTCAAGGCCATACACTTACTCGCTCCCCCCCTCACGCTCGCTCTGCCTCACTCTGCCTGTGTGCCTCACCCAGTGCTGTACATAGTGAAGGCATTCTGTAAATATTTTCATGTAAGTGTAATTTGTAAATATTTTCTTGTAAGTGTAAGGACTATGTAATGAAGTCAAGTTGTAAATACCTTCTTGTAAGTGCCAGGATTGTATGTAATGAAGTCAGGTTGTACCTATCTTCAAGTAAGTGTAAGATAATGCATTCACAGTGAGAAAGACATGCAAATTGTGACAGATGCGGAAGTAATAAGTGATCAGGAAAGTGTACTGAACATTGCTATACCTTCCCAGTGTAAATACCTTAGTATACCTTACACAGAAAACAGATTTCTTTCACATATGTGTGCAGGACTCAATAAAACTAATTTTCGAGCCTTGGTGAGCATTTTAATGGTGAAATTCGTTGTTTCCACATCAAAATCTATCATTTTAGCCAAAAAAAAAAAAAAAGGTCGAAAAATGGCCAGCGCTGGGGTGACCCAGAGGGCTAAAAATAGCTGGCATGCGGCAGGTTAAAACAGATGCAAAGTAATTGTTAAAAATATTCGTCATTTCAACCTCATTTTCTGTGGGTTTGCCATTGTTCATTTCTAGAGGGCCCATTGATGTAGTTGTAACTTTTTTCTTTCCAATGTAACTGTAAAATTCTTTAGGATTTGATTTGCATGTATTAGCAATGTGGATCTCCAGTGCTCTTTTGCTTTGGTAAGTCTTTTCAATGTGCAGTGTAGATTTTCGTACTGTAATTTATCATCATTATTTTGTGTAGTTTTATATTTATGGTATGCCAGTTTTTTGGCCATTAAGCTACTTTTAATTTCACTGGACCACCACTTTGGTTTACTATTACCAGCTGGACCTGTACTTCATTAAATTTTTTGGTGAATATTTCCCGTGTTTGGTTTATGTCGTCGGTTTCAGACATTTGAATCCAATCAGTAGTTCCAAGTAGCGCTCTGAGCCTGGTGAAATCTGCTCTGCAATAGTCTGGGACCTTTTCTTTGCTCTCTGTTTCTTTCACTTTTTCAGTAATAATATTAAGCTGTATAATTCGATGATCACTGGAAGTAAACTCAGGTCTGATTTCAACATTGTTGACTAGGTTATTATTTGTAGTTAAGATGATATCTAGGATATTGTTTCCTCTCGCTGGGTATTCTGCGTGTTGGGAAAGGGCGCTTTCTTGAAGATTCATATAAAGCTCTTGTCTTGAGTGTGCAGTTAGCAGTTCAACCCACTTCGTTACAGGTAGATTAAGGTCTCAAAAAAATACGCTATCCTCTTTACAACAAATTTCCACAATTTGATCATAAAGTTTTTCATCTGTGTCAGTTGACTGCGCTGGAGGATGATAGATGAGAAATATAATTATTTTGTGTGATTTAATACTCAGCTGAACGTAACTAGCACCTATGTAGGTAATACTGGGTTTGGATAGCACAAGGGGGTGGAGACTAGTTTTCACGTACAGTAAAACACCGCCACCAGCTCGGTGTGGTTGCTCACAGCTGAAAATATTGTACGCTGTTAATGACTATTCTGCTAAAAAGTCACACTGAGATGTATTAATCCAGGACTCTGTGGTGCCAACAGTGTCATAATTTTCTAGTCAAATAAGATATTCTAAATCCTCAGACTTGTTGTGTAGACTACGTGCATTAACATAGCAGACTCTAATTCTGTCCCAAACAGTTGATGAACTGACTTTGCGGATATATACATTGAGGTTACTGCTCCTGGACGTTCTGTGTTTTTTTATTTGAAGAGGGCAACTTTATCATGTAAAAGTCTACCTAGCCATGCCTTTCCTACCGAGTTCAACTGGAGGCCATCTTTCTAGAAAAGAGTATGTTGCTCATAGAACTGGTCCCACAGATTGACAAAGTCGACTCCTTCTTGCGTGCAGAGATATTTGAGATGGTTATTTGTGCTGAAGGCCATATCATAAAACTAATTCTCTGTCTTGATCCTTGGGAGTATGCTGGATACTATTACATTAGTGGACTTTGTTTTAAATTGCTTGATCATCTCATGATACTTTGCTAGCAATTCCTCCGATCTATTGCGCTTCAGACCGTTCGTACCAACATTGATGACATATAGAGTTTCATCGCAGGCTTCTGTGATATCACATAGTCCACTTCCTGGAAAACAGTACCTTATTCTGCTGCTGGGGGAGCATCCACAAAATTCCTCCAGCTGACTGCATACAATAGAGTCCCCAAAAAGCCTTGTTTCTTTTGATTCATCAAACACGACTGCAAGGATCTGGTAGCAATTGTTATGAGGAGGTGCATCCTCGTACCTTTTACGGGTTTTGCGCCATTTCTTACCATAGTAAAGGGGACATCACTTGGCGTTTGAAGTATGGAATCCCTGGGTGAGGAAGATACACTATCATTTGTAACTGCCTGATGGGCGGGGACGGGTACAGGCTCGGGTTGTACGCGTTTTCCCTCTTGAGTGTTGTCACTGACTCCTACGTTTGCCGCTACGAACTTTTTCAGTATCTCAAACGCTGCCTTGAGTTCAGTAATTTCTCCGCTATTTGGCTAAACCATTTTCTAGATCTCTTCTCATGATGCATAGTTTGCACACAGGTGTCGAAAAGTAACCCGAAAAATACTGAGGTGCAAAACGACCAGTACATTCCTGGCAGACCTTCAGTATAGATGGCATTTTGCAGCAATATTTCCAAAATACCACAAAAATAAAAAATAAAAATAATATACAACTGGTTAAGGGATGTTATTACAAATGTATAATTTACCCTATAAATGAAATATTGAATTTCTAGGGAGATTCACTTACTTTCTATATACTGTCTTTCTTTACCAGTGTAAAAAGAATAGAAAATCTACTTGCTATGGTATAACCTAACTTAACATGAATTCCTTTACCAGTGTAAAAAGAATAGAAAATCTACTTGCTATGGTATAACCTAACTTAGCATGATGATGATGATGATGAGCAGGAGGAATAGGAGAAGGAGGAGGAGGAGGAGGAACTGGAACTGTATGAGAGAAGTGGAAGATGACGAAAGAGATATGAAGAATGAAAAGACGATATCGCAGGAAAGTAAAGATGGCGGGTGCAGGCCTGAGAAGCTAAATAACTGTCTCACATCCGCTACACACAAGAAGACGATGATGAAGAGGTGCAGAGGAGAGGCAGAAGAAAAGAAGTATTGGAGGAGTGGACGAGTAGGAGAAGTACAAGACGATGGAGGGAGGCCAAAGAAACACACACACACACACCGCTCAGAACATAAGACCCTATCTCGCTTCGTGATTCACGTGTGTAATAACAGAAAGAATTGCGCAAAGGGAAAAGATGATGAAAAATGGACAAAAGAGGATGGGATGCGAGATGAGGAAAGATGCTTAGATAGAGGATGTCGCCGACGAAGATGTGGCAAGATGCAAGGAAGTAGCTCAAAGACTGGCCAGGTCCCCGGAGACTCCTACACCTCCCCTGGGTCATCTCGCCTACCCTGTGATCCGTCAACCTCTGAATAGCCCCCACCCCCTTCAATAACCCCCGCCCCCACCCCATCAATAACCCTCACCCCACCCCTTCAGTAACCCCCCACCCTAACCCCCACGGAGTGTAATTTCGGTCCCTTGCATCTGATAAGTATAAAGAAAATATGTATGGGTTGGGAGAAGGAAAATTAGGAGACCGAGACAAGGTGGAAGGATAAAATGAAAAAGTAGCCTGTAAGTACTGGAAGTGGGAAGGGTGATTTAGACTGAGTGAGGAGATGGAGCTCAAGAACGAGATGGGTAGGATATAATGGAGGAATATATGAAAGAGGAAGAATTTAGAGACCCAGAATGAGGTGCAGAGATGAAGAGATAGGAATAGTATATGTAGGATGGTGGTTTAGAGTGTGCGAGGAGAGACAGACCGAGAACGAAGTGTGGAAGTATATGAAAGGGGGTAAGATGGAGTGAAAACCTTGGAGAAATATCGGTAACAAATCGGAAAATGTGGAAATGTGAAATGGAGAGGTGTGTGTGGGAGGGTGGTGGTTTGGAAGGAATGATGGGAGGAGGACTACTGTAGAAGGGAAAAATGGAGGAGCACATATGGGAGGGTGGCTGGGGGCGAAGGAGAGGACGACCGGAGAGAGGTGGAAGGACGGAGTTGAAAGAGAATCTGAGGAAGGATGGTTTGTAGCGAAGGAGGTGAGAGAGAGTGAGAGAAAGAGAAGGAAAGGGAGGGAGAGAGAGAGTGAGAGAAAGAGAAGGAAAGGGAGGGAGAGAGAGAGTGCTCAAGAAGAGTAAAGTGAAAGACTACATGTGGGAGGGTTGTCTGGGGTGAATGAAGAGCGAAGGACGTAGCACGAGACGAAAAGATGAAGTGAAGAATTATAATTATGTGGATTGATTAATGAAAGAAACCAAGAACTGGGTAGAGGGATACGTCCATGAGGGAGGGCGATGTGGACTGTCGGGAGGGAGTGGCAATGAATTATGACATAGGACAGAAAGTTTTTGTGCGACCACCCTAAATGATCTCAGGGACAGTAGGTACCAGTTCATGGCAGTAGATAGATAAGTGGGTTCACACTGATAGATAGACTGCCAGACAGCCATGGTTAGAAAGACAGACCGACCGACAGACAGGCAGGCAGGTAGACAGATTGAAAATAAAAAAATAAAAAAGGGTAACAAGGGATTCTCAGAGTACAACGCCCGCACCTTACACATGGGCTACGCTTTTACGGGGAGGGGAGGGGGAGCATTAAATGGATTATTAGCAGATCAGTAGACTAGTAGGGATGGGGGTATGAGGAATAGAGAGAGGGAGGGAGTCGGGAAGGAGAAGAGAAATGTAATAAAAGGGACGGGAAGGAGAAGGAATGAAAGAAACATGGAGAATAAAGGAAAGAAAAGGGAGAGGGAGGAAGAAAAAAAGGAATAATGAAAAGGGTGAAGGAGGAGGAAGAGGAGGAGAGAAATGAAGAAAAAGGAGAAACTCAGCAAGAAGGAAACACGAGAAACAGTAGAGAAAGTGAAGAATGAAGGCTTAGCTAATCCTATGAATAAGGTGAAATACTTTATTGTTTTTTTTGCTGCCTCCAGACGGTTTTTATTAATTTCTCACTTAGAGCCATATATCCTCCACCCCCTCCCCCGCGTTCGAAAAATCTCTTACACCGAAAAAACGTCATATGTACAGTAGGTAGCAAGAACGAAATAAAGAATACGCCATTAGCTTGAAGTGGTTAAATAGAGATAGGAAAAGGGACAGCAAAAGAAGGGAGCAAAGACAGGAGGACGTGGAAGATGAGATATATTGACAGTGGAGAACGAATATGATGCTATTGATGAGAGGATGAGGAAAAATTAAGAAAAAACACGAAAAGGGGAGGATAGGAGGTAATGAAAGATTGAGAGAGAGAGAGAGAGAGAGAGAAATGAATTCCCCGAGCTAGGCAACTAAGGCCATATAGCCCCGCTGGGTTACAGGAGGGCGCTACCCCTCCCGGCAACGGTAGCCCGGGCGAGGCTCGAACTTGCGACCTCCCGATCACAAGCTCAGCGCGCTACCACTGTGCTACCGCGCCCCCCAGAGAGAGAGAGAGAGAGAGAGAAGAGGTATAGGGAAAGAGAGCGAACGATGAAAATTGCGAGAGTGAAGTGAAAGAGCATAAAACTGAAGGATCAAAAAAAAGTCGTGCAGGAAGAGGAGTCTGAGGAAAATGGGGAACACGTGGAAGAAAAGAATGAAGACGAAGGGAACAAGGGTAAAGAGGGAAGGAGGGAGGGAGGATGAGGGGAAAACCAAAGACAGGAGGAGGAATAAAAA
The DNA here is from genome assembly GCF_032717465.1 of Coenobita brevimanus. Classification (NCBI taxonomy): domain Eukaryota; kingdom Metazoa; phylum Arthropoda; class Malacostraca; order Decapoda; family Coenobitidae; genus Coenobita; species Coenobita brevimanus. The sequence goes on from NC_137000.1 coordinate 26,293,047, forward strand.
AAACGTGTTGAAATTAGATCAGTGGTTCAACATTTTCAGCGTAAACAGCACAACAGTACCTCCCTGATTTAACCTAACCTATCCGTTCTTAAAGTAATCTAACTTAACCTCACTTAACCTAGCCTAACCTAACCTTACGTAACCTTAACTAATGTAACCTAATCCAACAACTTAATTCAACTTAACGTAACCTAACCTGACCTGGTAAATAATTGTGATCTAACCTAGCAACATCGTGACAGGGATATCGATAATAATACAAAAGGTACCAGAAATATTTACCTCTATAAAGTGTTTTAGTTTGTGTGATATTTGTTTCAGGTAAAAAAATATCAGTATGGCTCATGTTATATCGTGCATACATTGATCAGTGAAAGAAAAGCAAACAGTGTATGCTTATAGGAAGTGAGTATATATTAGTGTGTTAAACGGGTGTGAGGTAAACACAGAAAAGTAGGTTATGTTCCTGTCCCATTCAACCAAAAGACGTTTTATCTATCTCAGTCCGGCTTCCATCTGACGGTTTTATTCAGCTTAGGACAGACTCTGAATTGGAAGAGTTAGTAATACCTTTCAGTAGCCCCTTCAGTATGAAAAATCTGTCTAAGCTGTATGGAATAATATGGCAGTTGTGAGAGTAACATTTAAAAAGGAAGTCGTGGTCCTGACGGTGTTAAGCTGTTACCTGTGTTTCCTCCTCCACTCTCCCAGTCCATTTTACTCGTTTGTTACCATGAATCCTTCACACAGCAGTTCATCACGAATCTACGGTCAAATGGGGTAATTTTGATTATGCTGGGTAGTTTGGATGGTTTTCAAAATGCGTCGCTTAAGTTGAATTATCGGTTTCATTGAATGTGTACCAATTTTAACTGTGCATTGTTTTACTGATTTCGTGAGTAACTTTGATATACTTCCTGATACCTGTAATCTACCCAAAAGGTTTCCAAAGTTGATCCGATTTAGCTCCAGAGCTGATTACGTCTAATGTTCCTGATTGTACAACGCGAGGATAGTAGTATTAATTTTGTGCTATAGGAAATAATCGGTGTGAGCATTTGTAGAAGCATGTCCAGGGTAGGGGTGTTGAGGCGGTGTGGTTCCCCTGTACTAACTCTTTCAGGCGAAGTTGGTTGTTTGTTTGATACCTTCACTCAACGTAGGAAAGCATACTCGTAGTGAAAGAGTTATGTGAAGGCTGTGTCTAACCCGTTCCAGTTCGAAATGACTCTCCTGACTGAATAAAATCGTCTGGAGATAATAATAATGGAAGAATAATAGGCCACGGTACTGAGGTGAAATATGAAGTGGGTGCCTTGCCGCCCCACTCTCTTCCACCACTATATTAGCAAACACTACGCAGAGCCGGTTTATGTGAATTTAATTTCCCATTGCTCTCTCTCTCTCTCTCTCTCTCTCTCTCTGTATATACTATATATTGGAAGGAGTAAGGACGAGTTGAAATGATGAAAAAGTAACTCGATTAATTTTACCTAACCGCCTTGCCTCTCTCCCTCCATACCCAACTCCCCGTAAACTTAACATAGCGTCACGTCACGTCATTATACGTTTTTCGATTTACCCAAAGCAAATGAGGTAATATACAGTAAGCACAGATTAGGATCTGCACAGATAACCCTAAGTTAACGGTCACTACTTTTACTTTCGACCTGTGATGGGATGTGGATCACTGAGGGTCCCTGTTAGTCAAGTGACCACCATCGGGATTTTTTTAATGTACCAGGGGTCACTGCTTCAGGATGAAACTTGTGTACTGTCCCACATGGGAGAGTTCCTTGTCTCAGTGGAGTGAACGGAGCTATTGCCTGATTGACTGCTGCCTACCTAAAAAGCGCCAGGGAAGGTTGCCGCACCACCCCTAAACATCCACTCTGTGCATTGCACATCCACACTGTGCACTGTGCAGTCCCCTTTTATCTAAGACACCCATCTTATATATTTTTCAATCTCCCCAATGCAAAGAAAGCAATATAAGCACAGATTAGGATCTGCACAGATAACCCTGAGTTAATGGTCACTACTCTTACTTTCGACCTGTGATGGGCTGTGGATCACTGAGGGTCCCTGTTAGTCAAGTGACCACCATTGGGATTTTTTTAATGTACCAGGGGTCACTGCTTCAGGATGAAACTTGTGTACTTGTCCCACATGGGAGAGTTCCTTGTCTCAGTGGAGCAAACGGAGCTAGGGCCTGATTGACTGCTGCCTACCTTAAAAGCGCCAGGCAAGGCTGCCGCACCACCCCTAAACATCCACACTGTGCAGTGTGTAGCTTCCACGTTATGTCCACAGACTTCCCATTAACTCAATGTACCGGTTTATAATGTCATGCCGTAACTATTATTTTATATGTTTACTTTCTCTTTCAGGTTACTCTATCGGGTAGCTTATAGATAAAGTATTATAGAATGTGACTTTTCCTTTCCAGTGTTTCCTATAAAATTTCCATGTCAGTTTTTTCATGCTGCATGGTGGTTTTTCTCACTTTTTCCTGGAGGGTTTGGTGGTGGGGGGAGCCTTCTTGCTTTACTATCCTTATCCTTCAGCATGTAGAGTTAGATCTTGAAGTCATAGTTTTCTCTAACAAGCAGCCTCGAAAGGACCATAAGGTCTGTTGCTGTTTGCTTTCCTGTGTAATCCTGTGTAATCCTTCCACCCCACCCTCCCTGTCTCTCTCCCTCCCGTTTCTTAATCCTTCCTCATTCCTTCCTTCTCTCTTCCACTCTACCGTCTCAATCTCCTTCCTTGCTTCCCCAGCTCCTCCCTTCCTCTCCTACCTTCCCTTCCTCCATTTCTCCCTCTCTCTTCCCTTCCTTAAGTTCCCTCCACCTCCCACTCCATTCAGTCTACCCTCCTTCTCTCCTTCCTTCCCTGCTTCTTTCCTCTCTCCTTCCTTCCCTACCTCCAGTCCAACCTCCCTCCCTCCCTCGCTCCCTCCACCTTCCTTCCGCCTTTACCTGATAAATTAAGTGAGAATTAGTGGGAGCGAGGAGGCGAGGTGGGCAGTGTGTTATTAATGTAGGGGGGAGGGGATGGGGAGGGGAGAGAAGTGGAGGAGGGGGCAAGAGGGGCGGAGAGAAGGAAGGATGGAGGGAAGGGGGAAGGAAGGAGGGAGATAATGATGCAAGGAAAAGAATGGTCGGAGGGAAGGAGGGAGGGAGGGGGAGAAGGAAGCAGTGGGAGGGGACCCAGTGTTACAAAGTGAATAAGAATGTGAGGATGGGTAAAAAGATTGGAGGGAAAAAATGGTGTAGGAAGGGTGGGAGGAAGGGAGGGAGTGAGGTAGGGTGGGAGGGAAAAATGGTGTAGGAAGGGTGGGAGGAAGGGAGGGAGTGAGGTAAGGTGAGAGGGAAAAATGGTGTAGAAAGGGTGGGAGGAAGTGAGGTAGGGTGGGAGGGAAAAAATGTTGTATGAAGGATGGGAGCAGGGGAGGGAGTGAGGTACGGTGGGAGGGAAAAAATGGTGTAGGAAGGGTGGGAAAAAGGGCAGGAGGTAGGGTGGGAGGGACCTAATGGTAGAGAGAAGGAGAGTCAGTAGAAAGTGCAGGGAGAGGAGGGAGGGAGAGAGGAAAAAGAAGTTGCAGGGTGAGAGATGGAGAAGAGGTGTTGCAGCATGGGAGACAGGGAAAGGAAGTTGCAAGACAGTAAAAGCAAGAAAGATTCTGGAAATAAAGATAGATGATGTCTACTTCTTTTTTTTTTCCAATGGAACATATACAATACGTCACTGAAAAATCTAGGAAATTGTTAAGAGGAGCAGTTGTTCTGAAGTATATGATGACTGTCTGAGGGTATTACGTTTTCCCTGAATGTTTAAGAGACTTGTCTGTGGCTTGGTTCTCAACGGAAGAGAAGTGCGGGAGAAAAGGAGAGTGGAAAGGAGAGACAGTGGGAGACGGGGATAGAGGAAAGGAGAGTGAGAGCACGAGGTAGGAGGAGCAGAGAGGAGTAAGAGCCGAAGTGTGAAGGAAAAATGGCAGTAAGCAGAGAGAGAGAGAGAGAGAGAGAGAGAGAGAGGAGGGAGGCAAGGGGGAAGAATGAAACGATTGATGATGCATGAAGGTAAAAGTATGGGTGTGCGACCTAATTGAAGGGACTCGCTAATTAATAAGAGATAATTGGACTCGGGGAAATTAGGCGGAAGGGAAAAATGCCACCTTGGGGGAACAGGTGGCAGATGGGAGGGAATATCCACCTGTAAGGCCTTCTTCATTACAAAACGTAGTACATTATGGTTCTTTCACCTTGATTTGACCGAGATTTTCGTCCTTTTGCAGTTTATTTCACGTAGCTCAGTGGCACCCTTTCCGTAGCACTTCTTCATGACTAGCGTATTCTGCTTTTCAATCCTGGAGTAATTAAATGATGCCTAAGAATGAAGGGCTAGCCGAACTAAAGGAATGATTGAATTTTAGTATTACTGTGTGTGTGTGTGTGTGTGTGTGTGTGTGTGTGTGTGTGTGTGTGTGTATTTTTTTCGTCTTCCTCAACTCCACCTACACAGTACCACCTTCGGTTCGCTTTCTTCTCACACTGTTCATTTATAACCTCATTCACACCTTCATACATCCACATCCTCTTACTTTTTCTTAACATTTCCACCCTCTTTTATCCACACTAATTTCCTCTTAATCATTCCCTGGCTCAGTAGTTCGAATATAAGAATATATTATCTATGCATCTATCTGTGTATGTCTGTGGTACTTTTGATTCCAGATCCTATGAGGGATAGTCCTGACAATTTAAGAATTTACAAGCATGTTCTCCTACTCAGTAACAACCCCCCTCCCCCCCAGCAAGACAAACCGCCCTCCCTCATACACCCCCCCCCCTACCACATCCCTGCACCTCGTTCTTGGAGTCTCACGTAATTTAACCCTCCAGTCGCATATTTTTTTTAAATTCTTGATACCACTCGACGATTTGATTCAACTTAGGACAGACCTATAGTAGTGAAGGGGTAGTGAAGGCTGTGTCAAACCCCTCCAGATCGAAAAGTCACTCCAAAGTTGATTAAAATTATGTGGTAGTTCTAGGAATATGAGAAATACGCCGTCGGGGTGAAAGGGTTAAATATTAATTCTCTCCCAGTCTTCTCCCTCTCACATCGCTTTCTCTTTTAGAACTTCTTTTATCTTCTTCCCTCTCTCTTTCTGTACTTCACATTCATCTCTTCCACTTTCTCTCCCCTTCTTCTTCCATACCTTTCTATATTCCATTCTTACTACTCATTTGCTTCCCTCTCACCTCCCCTTATCTTTCCTGATGTCTTCGCAGTCTTCTTTCCCCCCTTTTTTCCTTTCCACTTCCCTTTCTTTTTCTTGTTTTCTAATTTATGGCTGACTCTTCCTTCCCCCCCCTTTCTCACGTCCCCTTTTCTCCCTTTGTCTCTCCTTTCCTCCCCTCATTTGCGTATCGCCCCCATCTGCTGCTCTCGAGGCCTTATCTCAGTATCTCTCCCTCTCTCATGCCCCCTCCACTCCGTTACTCCTCTCTCTCTCTCTCTCTCTCTCTCTCTCTCCTTCCCCACTGCTCTCCCTCTTCCCTTCTCTCCCACCCTCTCCCCTTCCTTCCCACCTCCCTAGCAGTTCCCAGAAAGAGTTTAATATGACAACACTTCCCTGACACATACAACACTCTCTCTCTCTCTCTCTCTCTCTCTCTCTAAAATAGTTAATCAAATAATCTTGAATTCCCTTCTGTCTATATCAATCATCTCTCTCTCTCTCTCTCTCTCTCTCTCTCTCTCTCTCTCTCTCTCTAAAATAGTATCAAATGATCTGTCTGCCCTTCTGTCTATATCAATCAGTCTGTCAATCTGTTTCTCTATCGATCAGTCAGTCTGTTTCTCTGTGTTCTCTCTATATATCTCTATCTCTGTCTATCTACTTGTTTATCTATCTATCTCTATCTACTGCTGTCTTCCTATGTCTAGAATTAGTTCGCTCCTTTATACATATATTCATTAGTTCATACAGGCAGATATGGACACACACACACACACACACACACACACACACACACACACACACACACACACACACACACACACACACACACACACACACACACACACACACACACACACACACACACACACACACACACACACACACACACACACACAACCAGGCTAAAGTGAGGCCCCTTAACGTGACAGTGGCCGTGTACCCGGAAGGACAGATACCAACCAGCAAGAGTCGATTTCAATTAACTCTTCCTCAGTCACACACACATGTACATACACTCCTGAGGTATAGCTCTTGTTTATGGCCTGTTTATGCTCTACTCTGTTCATGCACCACCCTCTTCATCCTCTATCCTCGTCATGCTCTACCCCTCATCCTCTATCCACGCCCCTGGCTGGAAGAAAGTCGAGGAAAGGGTGTCACGCGAAATGATGACGTTGCTAGTGGCTCTTGACGTTTCCAGAATGCGCGGGTATGCAATATTATCAAGAATTTGTCCATTTGTAATAATAATAATAATAATAATAATAATGGATAATTTATGTCCCTGTTTATTTGGTGTGAAATCCTGGCTCCAAAAGGTAATCCATTTCCTGCTTCCCTTAACCCCTCGATGGCCACATGTTCATCACCGGGCTGCATAAATTTAAGTAAGTTAGGCTGCCGTTCGATCTTAGTTGGTCAGACTAGATTATCAGATGAGGGTAAGTTACTATGGACGAGTCTGAGTTATTGTTCAGAGGACTTATTCACGAACTTACACTAAAATCCGTCTCATAGTTTTTTTTTTTCTTTTTCAGGAAGAACAAGAGACATGGGCACTTCTACAGTCTACTTTCCTTGCGCTTCCTCCAGAAAACGAACAACAGGTACGACTAAGAACTGAACGTAAGTAGGTTTGTGATTCCTCGTCTTCGTTTGGTTTTTGACTTTCGAGTGTTATAAGTACGTTAAGTTAGGGTTAGTTAGGTGTTGTGACTGGTTATCGATTGTTATAGCCGTCCAGGGTTGGAGAAAATGCTACTAAGAACAAAGGGATGTTTTCAAATCAGTCTCCGAACTCGAGCAGTGACGGTATTGTCGGGTCAGTGCAGTGTGGTGAGGGTGATAATGTGAAGGACGTGAAGGGGACAGATGTGCTGTGGAGAGGAAAAGATTGACTGACCTAGAAACATTGTGGGTCGTTACTATACGTGGATTAGGAGGTTCCGTAATTCTTCTTCCTTAGTAATTTATTCTCCATAGAACACCACGGCAACCTCTTGAGTGTTATTGATAAAAAGGATGTCGGTATTAAAATGACGTAAGCAGCATACAGGAGAACATACAAACTAAATAGCAAAGAAAGAGGTGCTACGATGTCTCCTATGACGCTTTGAATACGTGACTGTATTGGTATCAGTCCGTATGAAATCAAGTTCAAGACCAGACCTTTTCACTGGTGGGAGGGAGAGTGGTATCTAAAATTTACCTTTCTTTATGCTGGTAAAGTGCACCTGAAATAGTAAAGAGATGTTGGTAGTGAACGTTTGTGTGTGTGTGTGTTGTGTGTGTGTGTGTGTGTGTGTGTGTGTGTGTGTGTGTGTGTGTGTGTGTGTGTGTGTGTGTGTGTGTGTCAGTAGTATGGACGGAGAAGGTGCAAACATATGCTGGTAAATGAAAGGACATACTACTAGCGCCCAGTGTGGACCTGAACCAAGACTGATGACGCCAACCTGCTTCTAGACGAGAGAGAGAGAGAGAGAGAGAGAGAGAGAGAGAGAGAGAGAGAGAGAGAGATGCAAATATTAATTTCCTCTGGCATATCATGAACCTGACAATACTAGCATTATCGGACTGGTGACAATTAGCCGACAGTGTAATAACAGTAATTTGAAAAGGGTAATCAGTAAAAGAAGTAGTTGCCTGTGTGTGTGTGTGTGTGTGTGTGTGTGTGTGTGTGTGTGTGTGTGTGTGTGTGTGTGTGTGTTTATACGTTTGATACAATACATCGCGCATGAGTTATCATTAATCTTAATAACCGTATTTAGATTTCAGCGTAAACATTCGTTACGTCCATAACCCCGTTGTACGTGCGTGTGGCAGGCTGTGTGTGTGTGTGTGTGTGTGTGTGTGTGTGTGTGTGTGTGTGTGTGTGTGTGTGTGTGTGTGTGTGTGTGTGTGTGTGTGTATGCAGATAGGAACAATATTTCACCTTTTTTGCCTCTTCAGTTTCTCGTTTTTGGCTAACACTGCTATGCCGAGAGAGGCCTACGATATATCTCTGCTCCGTACATGAACCTTTGTGATGCATCAGGGGAGAAAGTAGCGAACAATGGATTATTATAGCTAGTGTCTCAGTGTATAGCAAGGTGTGTGTATGCATTCAGTAGGAAGTTGTGTAGGTGTATGTATGTGTTGCAAAATGCCTGTGTACGTATTGCTATGTGCAGGTGAGGGAATGCGTGTACGACGTGCTGTAAAGGTGGGGTGGGGGGGTTATGTCTGTGTGCTACTTGGTATACCATATAGCGTGTGTCAGCCTGCACGCCAGACTGATAACACCACACCACACCACACCATACCACCCTACACCACACCACACCACACCACACCACACCACCCTACACCACACCACATCACACCACACCAGGCCAGGCCACGCTACTGTGTTATTAAGAGTGCAGTGCAAATAGCGCCAGTGAGAGAAGGTGTTAGTAATTACACCACCAGGCACGAGACGCATCACCTTAGCTCTTTTGCTGCCAACACTTTGGTGAATAAAACCATTAGGATCAGAATATTATAATTCCTCTATCTGTTTATCATCCAGTCCCTTATTTCTTTATCAGGAGCGTAGGGGCTCGGGGCTAGGCTACTAACTCCCAACATTTAAGGCACGTGGCCAGTCGCTTGCCTTGAGCGGTACTGTGAGAAATAAACCTCAACCATTCCTCGGACGTAATCCCTTATGAGCCATATCCAGCTGGAGCGTTATAACCCACAAGGCTACCAGGCGTCCAGTGCGGCAAGAAACGATTTGGCTTGTTATTTAATGAAGAGTCTTTCATTCACCAACACATTCACCAGTCATTCTCCATTCATCAGCGCATTTCTCCCAACAACCGTTATTTTAATGAAAATTACTTTCAGACCTCGCAGCTTGCAAACTTTCACAAAACTTTAAACCAGGCAGGAAAGGCTGCTTGCAATTAGCAAGCAGGACAGCATCATGTGCATATAAAACAGATTTGAACTATTCCATCCCTCAAAATTTATCACACTTTGCACTTCAGTCCTTGCAGCTCTTGCTTTGATCTCTCATAACCCCATCAAAATACACCGGCTACATATTGAACAGCTGTGGGGGCATGACACACACCCTACTCTCACTCCGATACTGATATTGAACCACTCACTCAAATATCCATCAACTTTTAAACAAGCTTCGCTATCAAAATAAAAATCTTTTTACAGTATCCAGCGATTTTCCTTCAGCACCAAATATACGTAACACCGTCCATAATCCCTCTCTTTTCACTGTGTCATATGCCTTTTCCGGATCCAAATATGTTTTTAAAATATTTTATTCCCTCTCACCTGCGTTTCTCACCATCAGCCTTACTGCCAGCGATTGATCAACACTTCCCAATCACTTCGGAAGCCAGCATTTTCATCACTCACTAGATATTTTGAAACCTGTCCTACCTTTTTCATCACTGTTGTTCCATACCTTTTCTATCACTGTTGTTCCATACCTTTTTCATCGCTGTTGTTCCATACCTTTTCTATCACTGTTGTTCCATACCTTTTCCATCACTGTTGTTCCATACCTTTTACATCACTGTTGTTCCATACCTTTTACATCACTGTTGTTCCATACCTTTTCCATCGCTGTTGTTCCATGCCTTTTACATCACTGTTGTTCCATACCTTTTCCATCACCGTTGTTCCACATCTTTTCCATCACTGTTGTTCCATGCCTTTTCCATCACCGTTGTTCCACATCTTTTCCATCACTGTTGTTCCATATACCATAACCACAACACTCAACAAACCTATTTCACGATAATTTTCTTTTCTCTTACTCTGGTCATCTTTTTTACCTACACTCAAGGGCACACTCACCAGTCTCTGTCTTCTGTCGCCCTTACAAAACGCACCAGCAGTAATAATTTTCCCCAAACCCAAGAATAAGTGCTATCTTCATTTCCCAAGAAGTAAGTAATGTAATGATGACGATGATGAAAAGTGTGTGTATGTGTGTGTGTTTGTGTGTGTGTGTACGCAAAATTTCAGGTTAAACCAAGTATCAGAGTACTTATGAGTGGGTTCTCGTTCTAAGAGTGGATGTTGATGTTGTTAGTAGTCAAGATGTGCTCCACGCTAACCAACTTGGCAGTAAATTATGATCTTCAAACAATGACCTGTAATTGAGCCGCTGAGGTCATTTTTGTCTCTTTGATTGACTGATGATCTGTTATTATAGTTCATAAATAATTGTAAGCTTCATATATCCCTTCCCTAAGGCATATGGTGGCATAGGGGGAGTGACTGAGCTGCTAAGTTGACTGGCGTGGAGTATAGTAATTACATCTCGCTGTCATGTACTGCAATATCGTACTAGAATTCTCATCAGGTTAATGGTGGCATATCGTTTACTATTAAGATGATATTATTATTATTATTATTATTGTTATTATTATTATTATTATTATTATTATTATTATTGTTATTAGTTATTATTATTATTATTATTATTATTATTATTATTATTATTGTTGTTGTTGTTGTTGTTATTATGACTATTATTGTTGATGTTTTTGTTGGTGTTTTTATTATTACCATTATTATTATTATTATTATTTTTTATTATTATTATTAGTGAGAGGGTTTTATAAATACAGAACTCATTTACATCGCACCGTTCCCCATGGCTGAGTATAGCTTTGTGATGTAGGTAAGTGTCGCATGGCAGTGACAGCGTTCAATAAGAGAAAGAATGACAGCGTAGTGTATCTGAGGTGTGAGGCTCCGTTCAACTGGCTGCGTAGTACTGTAGCTTAATTATCTGAACGACGTGCTGCGTAAAAACGGAGTGCATGACTGTGATGGTGAGAGATAAAGGCACAGGGAAGTAGATATGGAAGGGAAATACTGATAATACCAGTGGGCAGCGAATTGAAGTTTATTAATTCGTTCATTAACTTGGAACGGTAGCTGTTGGTGATAAGTGAGGTGGATATTTTCGGTGATAAAGAGAATTAATTGTATGTGAGATGTAAATGATAGTTGATTAAAGTCCATCATCATGACACGGTTATAGTAATTACCGATACACACACACACACACACACACACACACACACACACACACACACACACACACACACACACACACACACACACACACACACACACACACACACACACACACACAACAATCCTTGCCATGTAACCCCGTCAGCGTGATAATAAGTATTGCAAAAATATTATTCTTGCCACCACCATACGATATCACTGAGCACGGGAGAGGTATCATGGAGAACACATCATAAACAATTACCTTTAACCCTTTCAGTCAAGTGGTGTGGGTTATATTTTGCTCTTACCGCTGCCAGACGATTTTATTCAGCCTAGGAGAGATTATTTTCAAACTGGAGGATTTAGATATAGCCTTCATTAACCCCTTCACTGCTAGAGCTGTGTCCCAGGTTGAATAAAATCGTCTGAAGTTGACAGGAATAAATCCAAAAATACATAATGGAATTCAGGGTGTTAAAGCCTTCACTATGACATTTTTTTTTTTTTTTTGCCTGACCTCCCTAAGACGATTTACTTCTTAATATTTAGGAAGAATATCTCGTAGTGGCGAGGTTCCATCCATGTATTCATCCATGCATCCATCCACCCATGCGTCCATCCACCCATGCATCCATCGTCCTAATCTTCTTTCCCAGTAATATCTGAAGGCAAGTGGTCGAATCATACTCCCTTTCCGATATTGTGTATGTCTTTAGTATATGGCAGTTTTGGTCGGACCTTGATATTCACACCTGCATATACGGTAGGCTTCACTAATAAACACAGTATCAGAGAACTGGTATATTTCTCCGAGCCGAACAGTTCTCGACGCAAAGAGGTCAATGTTCTATAGCAGGAAAGGCTGTGTGAAAAGTAAAGTCAACAGATAGGGGGATAAAGGAGGATTAAAAGGTGTTATAATTGAAAATCAAGGACTAGGGGACTAGGGAGCTATGGCAAGATGGAAAGTAATAAAAAAAAGAGTTAAGAAACAGGGAGACAGAGCAAGATGGAAGGTCGTATTAAAGTTAAAAGTCAAGAAATTGGAAGATAAAGTGTAAGGTTGTGTACAAAATAATGTGAGAACAGGGAGATACATCAAGATGGAAGGTTGTGCTAAAAGTCAAGTAGGGAGATACAACTAGACGATATTGTTTCAGCTGGACAGGAATACGTAGTGACCTCCGTGGTGTGAAATCGAAAACTTATGTAGGTCAGAGGACGCATCATACTGTCTGCTGTCACCCCGTTCCCCCACCGTAGTGACATATGAGTGTGGCTGATGAATGGCATGCTGGGCGGTATGGACACACCAGCGGAAATTGAAGCGAGTTGTTTGTTTACCATGAGTGTGGGATGAGGAAGCCATCTTTGGTGACGTGGTGTCTGATTGTTAGGGTACGATCTCTTCTGCTGTTATTATTATATAGCTACTGCAAAACGTCCACTCCCTCAGTTCATTCAGGATCACATATGTTCATATAGATCATCATCATCCCATCCCACCATTCCAAGCCAGCCCACCTCATGTTTTCCTACTCTTCAGTTCTTGTCAGACGCCTAATCCCAAACTCCGCCCATGGTGCATGTGGAAAAAAAAAAATGCTACTGCCCATCACCACTCCCTCCTGACACTGTACGCCTGCTTACATCACGTACTCCTTCACTTTTCCCCTCTACTTCATTTTGTCTTCGTTTTCTCTTTCTCCCATCGGCTTAGTTTCTATTCACGTTTTGCTTATCATTGGCTCTCGAGCGTGCCACATGTCCAGACTTAATACCATCATCTGTCTTCACTCTCATTACTACTCACTCGTCTCCCACTTACTCACTCACTATTTTACTTTCTCTCCTTCACACACACTCACATTCAGTCATACGCTGTCATTCACACAGCATCAATGACTCTAGCATTCTCACTCAGTCCTTCTCACGCTCATTCACTCTCTTCTCATACCCTCTCACTCCACTTTGTCTCCGCACTCGGTCATATGTCCACCCACATCTCTCCATAACAAACCCTGTCCCTCACACGCACACACACATTCACTCACACTCATTCACACACTACCACTGACTGTAGCATTCTCACTCAGTCCCTCTCACACTCATTCATTCTCTCTCACTCCAGTCTGTCTCCACCATCGGTCATGTGTCCGCCTACATCTCACCATAACTAACTCCTCTTGCACTCCTCTGCCAGCTCGCCTCAACAGCCCTCTTTCTCTTCCGTCCTTCCAACACATTCCACGTATCATTGCTTATGTCAAGAGTTGGTAATAGTAGACACTAGTAAGTACTTCAATTGGCCTCGGAGATCTCGTAACACCTCTTCATCAGCGATTTGTTTTGCCAGCTACACATGTATAACTAATGTACGTTACTAATGCAAACAGTGTCACTGGTAGCCACTTCAGTAGGAGGATGTCTTTACCATTTTATTCTCTCTACCGGCTTATTATTATATTCAACTTAAGGGCGACCTTTTAAAGTGAGGGGCTTAATGAGGGCTGCGTCTAACCCCATCAGCTCGAAAAGTCTCTCCAAAGCAACCCAAAATTTTCTCTTGGTACCAACAATAATATGCCATCCTTTTACGGGGGAAAAGATGGTGTAATATGCATCATAAATCTCTAAGAAGGAAATGTTATAAAGTCTTTTGTGCCACCGACAATACGACTCATTATCACGCAGGGATCACTAGTACTTCAACAAAACTGGCAGCCGACAATACAGCACGGTGCGGAGGTAAAACAGAAAGCTTTTGCATTTCCATTACTTTATATTGTGGCAGACTTAATGTTGGTTTTCGGCAGCACTCAGGCCGTCACTCAGTCACGGTATGCCACTGTGGACTGTACCCTAAGTGGTGGTTTGGTAACTTCGTAATACTACACTGGCGAATAGTTTCTTTTTTTTTTTTCCTTTTTTTTATGAAGCAGTTATAAAGTACTCCATATACTCGCTGGAACAGTTAGGATAATGATGATAGTGATAAGTTGTGTTATCATCCCTAAAAAGCGGTGAAATTGAAGTATATGACTAGAACAGATAGACTGATTCACACGTAACGTATTCAAGCTTCGGCAACTCAGCTGCTGGCCATCCTGTTCCTGGAATGGCATTATTTCTTCTCGGCGAGACTTATTTTCCAGCCTGACGAGTCGGAACCCCGCCTCCGCCACCACAACAAAACTCCGTCGCCAGTGAACTCTACAGATCCTCGTAGCCTTTTTTACGGTACAATAACACAGACGTTGTAAAAGATATTAAATAAGTTAACTAGGACAGCATATCTCCCCAGGCTTTACCATTCTGGCTTTGAGTCGGACTTAGGACGACATTCCCTTTTTGCCGTTGGAGATTTTGTTACCCTTCCTTTCAAGGCTGAGGGATCCAGTTTACACCTATATCTTGATAATCCTCTTGCATGTTACTGATGCAGGTTGCCGTTCAGTAAAAAGGATGTGTCACATTAAAGCACAGCATGCAAACTAAATCGCTAAGGAAGAGGTGTATGAAGCCTGCTAGGCCACGAGAAATCGGACCTGCAGTGCAAAGCCATAACTGTCATTTTGAACCACAGGAAACATCGTCGCAGTTCTCAGCGACATCACACCTTTTGTATTCTCTCATGTTTATTAATATACTTTCAACATCGACATTACGTGCATCAATAACTAAGAACCGATACTTAAGCGTAAAATAACAAAATATCGGTGAGGGAAAGGCGTTACGAAACATCCCATGTTAACAACGGAAACTTTACCAAAGGAACAGCAGGAATCAGTACAACATTAGAATATCAGAAATCAACAAAGCAACAAAATGACGGATTGCAACAGTAAAACGGAATAAGAAAGCATAATTTTAAAGTAGCCGAAGAAAAGGAAAAATTAAGCCCATTATAACACGTCACCGAACTAAAATCTGTTGTTGGTAATCCGAAACTCATCCAGACTACACGAATAACTGTCATCCCCGACTGTTCCTCGTGGATTCTATTGAAGCTTGAAACTACCACCTTAGCACTACCCAACAGGTGTGAATCCCAGCCTACGACTTCTCTTCAGTCAATGGGAGAATCAGAATGTGAACAGAAACCATGACTCAAGTGTACAGTCAAAGACAAAAGTCGTGTCGCGGTTTGGCCGAAGATTAAGTGCAACACCTATCACAATTACATATTCGTGGCTGCCAAGCCTTACTTACTCAAGAGTCAAGCTTCGTATCTGCTGCTGATGACATGACGGTGTAAATGAACACAGGAAATTCCGAGGCCTTAACATCGACTCGTGAGAATAACTGAGTTCGAATTTTGTATGAGACTAAATGCTAACGGTTAGGCGATGATCTCCTGGTCATTTCATCTTACACCTAAACACAAAACGTCAAGCAGACCTACTATACCATGATATGGAGGGGGAAAACAACATAAATCCAACTATTAGGGAGACGAAAGGTGAAATGATCTCCCTTTATTTAAGGGAAGAGAATCCTGAACAAACAGCTCAAGGATTTGTGTAAGAATAACCGTAGAAAGGGGGATTAGGTGAATTCACGAGGAAGGCACAACGGCGAATCGTTCAGGTCGTCCTCGCGTTACCACACCACGTTAGGACCAGAAAATAATCACAATTGAAAGCAGCATCTGCAAGCAATGCATACGTCTTAAGAAACGAACTGCGCCTAGAATGAAGCACACGAACAGTTGTGCGTAGACTTCGGTCGTCTAGTTTGTGCTCGAAATCGTCTGTGGAATTCAGTTCGCTAGCCATCAAAAAAAAAAAAAAAAAAAAAAAAAAATCGATTATCATAAAACAGCAACTCAGTTCTTATGTGTTGATAGGCTACTGTAGCTAATCTGTTTTACAGCACTGTTAAATAATGTCAGTCTCAGATCATAATTATTAACTTGATTTGCTAATTGTTAATAAAGATGGAAATCTGACTTCTGAACACCTGTTTAGCTGATTGAATTGTGACGTTGCGGACGCGATAATAAAACGAACAGATGAAAACCGCTTCACATATACTAAATAAAAACGGCACTCAGAAAGATTTAATATATAGCTTAGTTTCGTTTGTTACAGAAAATAAGCTGGCATCCAGAGGCTGGCCACCTGGAGCAAATGGCAACTCAAGTCAGTGCTACCAACCGTCCGTTCGACACAAAGCAGACCGCACCAAAACTATAGTCTTTCAGCAGATATTTTCACCCAATTTCACAACACGACTTTTGTCTTTGACTGTAAAGTCCCAGTTAATAGGCCTTTTACACTGCCTAGAAAATGTGGCATTGCCTACTAAGATCTTGTGAAACTGAGCGTTGATATTCTAGTGGACTGTAAAGGTTGGACTCCTGCCTCAATAGACCGGAACCCCAGACCCGTAAAGAGATCACTGACCGCCACTGTACGGTCCCGATCATTAATTCCTGTGCACCTCTTGGCTTCCAGACTTGTAAAAAGATATTCCAATCCATACGACTGCTGTTCATTTGTTCGGGAAGATCTTAGTATGTTCTGGAATTCAAAATAATGTAGCAATATCCCAACCCATAGCTGTGAATGCTGTTAATTTGTTTAGGAAGATCTCAGTATAGTCTGGGGTCCGAACCAACGAAGTAAACCCATAAAACTACAGTTCATTTGTTTAGCAAGATCTCAATAGTTTCTGAGGCTGCGAACTGGAGAAGCAAGACTGGAACCCGTATAACTTTTCCATTAGTTCAGCAAGTTCTAAATATGTTCTGATACTGGTTCGAGACGGTATAAAGTGATTTTAAGGCCACAACTACAGTAGAGCGATAATATTCCTAAGTGAAATTAAAAACTTATTTAGATGTAGAGTCTTTTCCATCACACCGGGGTAACTTGACATTTCAATTATGAAGAGTAATTGGTTTTTTCCCTTCCATTCATAGGGCTGAAAAATATACCTGTTTGGTTGTGGCACATAATAGACGGAGGGGAGGACCTATCCCTATCAGCTGCGCGCGCGCGTGCGTGCGTGCGTGCGTGTGTGTGTGTGTGTGTGTGTGTGTGTGTGTGTGTGTGTGTGTGTGTGTGTGTGTGTGTGAGAGAGAGAGAGAGAGAGAGAGAGAGAGAGAGAGAGAGGAGGGGGAAGGTGTAGGATGATTACGGATGAGGATGAATAGGACAGGTAGCTACAGTATTAGATGAAGAATGTGGTAGCAATGGAGGTAGAGGGATGTTGATGAGGGACTGCAGAGGAGGTAGGGTACGGGGTATATGGTGAGTGGGCGGAGTGAGAGGAGGGAGACTGGGAGAAGATGAAAACAGAGGGAAGGCGGGAGGGATGAAATGAAAGACGAGGAGAATAGATGGAGGAAGGTTCAGAAAAGAAGGAGAGAAGTAAAAGAGGGTAGAAGAATAAAGTGTGAAGCTAAGCGGAATGAGAGGTAGAAAAAAAAAAAAGTGAAAAAGGCTGTCTCAAGCATTTACAATATTTGCACACCTATGAGTGCAAAAATAAGGAAAGAGCACTTGCTGGAAGAGCATGTATTTAAAACATGCTTGAAACAAAACCGTGAACATAATGGCAAGCATTTTCAAATCGCCATTGTCACAGATAAGCCCTCAACATTGCTTGGAAACGTGTTGGTATTGGTTCTGTGTCTTCTTTAGCCTTTTTCAGTGATGGTCGTACTCAGTATCAGCAAGGGTGTTTATGTTTCTGTCCATATATCGCTGTTGTGTAGATACAGTGATCACTACATCCCCTTCCGTTGACGTAATGAGGGACATTAACGTAGGCAAGTGTGCACTGTATATCTGCACCAAACATGTTTCAAATATACTGAAGGTAGTTGACAAAATAGTACATATATATAAACGGCTACTTGATTGTACAGTGATTCCCTTTAACACTTAGGTCCCTGTGACGCACCCTCAGCCATATAAAATGCCTGTTGTTGGCCCAGATAACTTTCCAGAGTTGATAAGAACATAATAGGGTTAATGGAGACAGCATTAATAGTTAGTCTATTGTGACGCCTCCGCAGTTGAATAAAATAACTTGGTATTAGGCTAATGAAATGCTGTATTGGTACTATAGTTAATGCGACGGTGAGAGAATTAATACTTTTATGTAGCTGGTCCTTAGGGTATGTGCAGCTGGAAATACTGTTACCTTATACATTTTATTATAGTTACTTCCAGACGATTTCATTTAACATTAGGTAATCATCTCCTAGTAAGATTCGGCAGATGAACAAAGCTGGTGATAATGCTGAACAAATAACCACAGATGCGTTAAAACAATATGCTATCATAACTCTCTCTCTCTCTCTCTCTCTCTCTCTCTCTCTCTCTCTCTCTCTCTCTCTCTAGCTCTTGCACTATAGAAATGTTACTTTCAGACAAATTGCGGATTATTTTTAACGTATTCATAGATTATCATAACGTATTTGTCGTATTCAGCTCAAACGTAGAAATTTGTTTATAAATGAGCGAAGGAGTTTATAGGCGTTGCGGTTGAGGTGGGATGAGGGTGAGGGTGTAGGTGAAGGCGGAGTGATGCTGAGGGTGGAGTGATGCTGAGGGTGGAGTGATGCTGAGGGTGGAGTGATGCTGAGGGTGGGATGAGGGTGAGGATGGGGTACTGAGTTGGGTGAGAGCAGGAGTGAATCAGAGTAGCAGTGAGGACGTGGATGGGGATAGGGTGGGAATGCAGGTGGGACGAGAATGGGAGTGGGCGTTGAAGTCGGGAGTGGATGTAAGGCAAAGAGTGGGGGTGGAGAGTGGGGACGAGGAATTTGGGAGTGAGGTTCAGTTTGAGTGTGGGGATGTGTCAGGGAGTAGGGGAATCACTCTCCACTCCCCGCCTGCACACCGTCGAACCCCTCTTCCTCCATCCTTGCAGTGTGGGGTTCATTGACTGTGAAATACAGAAAGTGCACCTGTCATGGGTTCTGTTTTGGACCCTGGCTAGAAAAAAATATTGTAACACCGATCTAATGGAAAAAATAATTGCTTTCGCTGTCCAGGATGCCGTTCATTAGGCCCTTCCTGGATTCGGCAGATGAACAAAGTTGGTGAAAATGCTGAACAACTTAACACAGATGCGTTAAAACAATATGCCTGTCATAACTCTCTCTCTCTCTCTCTCTCTCTCTCTCTCTCTCTCTCTCTCTATCTATCTATCTATCTATCTCTCAGGTAGGCTACATAAAAACCAAAAAAAAAAAAAAATCGTGAAATAAATGTCTGAGTACGGTGATAAACTTGCATTCCTTGTCTTGGTCTCTGATGACTAGGACGAGAGAGAGAGAGAGAGAGAGAGAGAGAGAGAGAGAGAGAGAAATATATAAACATTTCTCTCTATCTGTCACCCCCACCCTGACACCCCACAGGGAGGAAGGGCGAATATTCCAAGGAGAGAGCGGTGACTCTCTCTCGCTCTCTCTCTCTCTCTCTTTCTCTCTCTCTCTCTCTCTCTCTCTCTCTCTCTCTCTCTCTCTCTCTCTCTCTCTCTCTCTCTCTCTCTCTCTCTCTCTCTCTCTCTCTCTCTCTCTCTCTCTCTCTCACACACACACACACACACACACACACACACACACACACACACACACACACACACACACACGAAGCTTCGGCCTCTGAAATGAAACAGTGAACCTCCCCTCGTTTCCCCTGCCACCCCACCTCCCCATCAAGAAGCCTGGGCCCCTCCAGGAATGCCAAGGAGACAGAAAGAATCCTGTTTACCAGTGTGCTTGTCTCTTCATTTATTATTACTTAGATATTGATCCTTTTGTCTCTTTATTGCTACTGACTGTTTTGCTTTTTTTTAGTGTGTCCCTATTTAATACTACTTTCTAATTTACCTTCTTCGTTCGTTGTGTATGCCTCTGTTTATTGCTGTTTACTGGTTTACCTTTTTAACAGCCGCGATAGCGAGGCTGGCATTGTTTTCAGTTTGTCAGTCTGTGTGTGTATCTGTTACCATGATAACTTTGCAGCCGCCCAAGATACCATCACAAAATTTTACAGGTGTGTAGCAGGGATGAAAATCTTTTACGAGTTTGCAATTGGTGAAAGTCAGTCAAGGTCTGTTTGTTTGTTAGCACGATAACTTCGCAACCGCTCAAGGTATCATCACAAAATTTGACAGGTATGTAGTAGGAATGAAAATCTCCTACGAGTTCGAAATTGGTGAAAGTAGGTCAAAGTCAAGGTCATATTCCGAGTCGCGCTAGATATTGTTGGCTCGCGGCTGGTGATGCTCCCCTTGGGCGGGTCTCGTGTGGTCTTGTATTTTTGTTAACTTATACACGTAGATTTATATTTGGTTAATGATGTTTGTCCTTTGCTTTCATATTTACCTTTTTTTCACTCTGTTTTTGGGTGTTTATGATTATTTACTTATCTTAGGGGAATATATAATAATTTTGTTTGAAGCTTGTTGTTATTTACTTTTCTGTTTACCTGGGTTTACATCAATTTTGTTTGAATTTTTATTGGTATTGACAGATTTACGGGGATTTACGTTATTTTTGCATGTGGCTGTATTTTTATTTATCTCTGGTTTCATCCGGCTTCTGCTTTTACTAAATATCACGTGGATTTCATTGCTTATTATGAGGATTAATTCTTGCTACCTTAAGGAGATTTTACCCAGCATAGGAAAGACCTCGTACTAAAGGGGTTAATGGAGGGTATATAAGATTAATCCATGTTTAAAAACCGCACTAAATTAAATTAAATTCGTTTGGAAATAGCAAGGACAAATGTTAAAAGGCGTCCTTTGCCTGAATAAGGGTGGAGCATATTATCCTGGTGGGTTATCATGGTCTTGAGAGAGAGAGAGAGAGAGAGAGAGAGAGAGAGAGAGAGAGAATGTGTGGCATAGTTTGTGTGTGTGTGTGTGTGTGTGTGTGTGTGTGTGTGTGTGTGTGTGTGTGTGTGTGTGTGTGTGTGTGTGTGGGCGCGCCTGTGAGTGGGTGTTCATGTGCGTGTGTCCTTGTGTTGGTGAATGAGTATGTATGAGTGTGTGTGCATGCCAGTGTGTGTATATATCATTGTGTGGTGTAAGGGCTGAGTGTTTTCCACTGTACACCAGTCACAATTTAGGACACGATTATTACCATCAGTGTGGCTGTTTGTGCCGCTCCTGGAATCCGATGGCAGAGGGGAGGGGGGGCACTCCCTCTCTCAGTTCATTGTCAACAGTCTCACTCCTTCGGTCTGTCTGTCTGTCTCGTGTGTGTGTGTGTGTGTGTGTGTGTGTGTGTGTGTGTGTGTGTGTGTGTGTGTGTGTGTGTGTATGTTGCTACGGGTAGACAGGACTTGAAGCAATATCCTGCTACTTTATCAAGGCCTCAATTGAGCTGGAATGTTCGGCTCACGGGATTATTAGGAAACATCAGCGCTCCTCTCCTTCCCTTACCACCACACGGAATGGTAGACACACACACACACACACACACACACACACACACACACACACACACACACACACACACAGATAGATCTGTGGATGGAAAGACAGATAGATGGATGGATAGACAGACAGACAGAAAGACAAAATGACAGACAGATATATAGATGGATAGATAGATGGGTATATACACAGATACTGAGAGAGAGAGAGAGAGAGAGAGAGAGAGAGAGAGAGAGAGAATTATCTGAATTCCTGCAGGGACATAACGCGAATTTAGACGACAAATAACATCTCAAACATTAACTGAGCTCTACTTTTTTTTCATTCAGTTTAACAATACATCTGAAGGTGTGCACCTGTACTCTTGAGAAATCCATTGATAAGGTGCTTCTCATTAACCCCTTCAGCTTGATGATGTGTTTTTCATATCATTATCTTAAGATCGACGTTTTTCGAAATGGAGAGGCCTGACCAGCTTACATCAACCCACTGGATTTGTGTGACATGTGTTGTTCGTTTAGTCCTGCTACATCCAGACCCTTTTATTCAACGTCAAGAGGACCTCAAACACTGCATGGGGTAACGCCTTAAAGCCAGTGGTGTATTTGGAGATGTGACCCTGTTTGTCAGTCACTCCCTATGGATTCTCGGACGCCAGTTGACTGCCTCCTGTAGACTTTAGCATAATCCCATATTTAGCAAAACCCCATACTACTGCCACACTGATGGTCCTTCATGTATCTAGCATTTCCGTACTTGTTAAGCTAAGTCTTGCTGCGCTCTCCAGACGATTTTATTAGCTTTGGGGAGACTTTTCGAACTTGAGGAGTTAATATATCCTTTCTTTACTCTTTCACTTCATGTTTTTCCTTTGTGTTTTTCCTATCGTCACCTCCCTTCCCTATCCATCATCCCATCACCTTCCCTCCCCTTCCCCCTACCACCGTCCCTCACCACTACCCTCCTTCTTTCCATCTCCCCTTTGCCACCTCTTCACGTATCATTACTCTTCCTCCTTGTCACCTTTCCTCACTTTTCTTATCATCCATCCTTTCCCAACACCTGCCACATTCCCCCACCTATATCTCTCCTCCACAAACATCCCTTCGAGCATTCCTTTGCCACATGTTTTACTGCCTGATTTTCTGTCCATGTCCTCGACTCACAGAATAGATGCTGAAGTCATAACCTACAGTATAGTAAATAGCATCGAAAGAATCATTGGGTGAGCTGCTGTTTGGTTTCCTTTTCCTTGTCACAATTTCCTTGCCGTATTCTTGCCTGTCATCTTGTCTTTGCCTTATTCCCTTCTGTCATTCATGTTTTCTCGTTATCATTTCCTTGTCGTATCCTCGCCTGTCACTGCCATCCTCCCCTTGCCATATTCCTTGCTGTCATACATACTTTCCCGTTATTCATCATCTTCTTGCCATGTTCCCTTCTGTCACTGCCATCCTTTTCCTGTCTTAATTCCTCCTGTCATTGTAATCCTTTCCATGCCGTATTTCCTCCTGTCACTGTGATCCTTTTCTTGCCGTATTCTTGCCTGTCATTGCCATCCTTTCCTTGGCATATACTGTCTTGTCATTCATCCTTTCATAACCCCAGCCACCTTCTATCTCACAAGTGCCTACAACACAGGACAACCACTTGCCTTAGAGGCCGCCGCCAATTTTCATCTAGCGAG
The DNA here is from genome assembly GCF_032717465.1 of Coenobita brevimanus. Classification (NCBI taxonomy): domain Eukaryota; kingdom Metazoa; phylum Arthropoda; class Malacostraca; order Decapoda; family Coenobitidae; genus Coenobita; species Coenobita brevimanus. Next base: position 26,316,413 of record NC_137000.1, read on the forward strand.
GCCCTATTCCCGGCCCGTGGTGTGCACACCAGGACAACAGACCAACTACACGCCTCAACGACACTATACCTTCCTCTAATTCTCCCAAACTTTGTACAAGAGGTCGAAGGATGGGAGAAGCAATTAATTACGGCTACCTCCACTAAGAAATGTATAGTTGGCCATATGTGAGCCTGGGACGTCATCATTGTGCAGCACTGGACAAACTTGACATCTTTTTCAGAGTCACGTTTGTTGGTGGCACTGGCATGAATGAACGGAGGTGTCAGCAGATGAAATAACCGTGTGACTGTGATGCATAATGTCCGCAATGGTAGCTAGCCGCCCACTTCACACAGACATTGACCCACGTTCTCTTGTGACCCACGTCTAATATACATCAAAATATATCACAAAGTACACATCACGAGCTTTAACACGTGCACATAGGCTACACTCGTAAGTCGTATTTTTTGTTCACTCGTAGCTGTTAGGAAATCGTAATCAGAGTGTCAGATCGAAGGCAGAGGTATTGTTGTTGGGAGTTTTTGTAGACTACGCGAGCAACTGTTATTGTTAGCTATTCCTCATTTGTTCTAAAAGGGCTTCGAATAAACCCCCCTACACACACACACACACACACACACACACACACACACACACACACACACACACACACCACTCGCTGGTGCAGTGGTAACGTTCCCGCTTGCCAACTGGTGGACGGGAGTTCGCGCCTCGCTCAGGTTGCGAAAAGTTTCACTGACGAAGTGGGTGGTTACTGTCCCTCTTGAGCAAGGGGACGGGTGTGTGCGTGTGTGAAGGTCACAGCCTTGCCCTTAGATCGGACTATATGAGCTCTCAGCTCCCTTCCGGGAGGGTAAAAGCTGACGATCACGACCATAAAGTGATCCTGACCGACCCGGTGAATTACGACCCGGTGAATTACACACACACACACACACACACACACACAATTTTGAAAGATTAGGGCAAGAACAAGAAAAAGCTGACACAGACATCAC
>NC_137000.1:26322416-26359916 GCF_032717465.1 Coenobita brevimanus
ATACGGTACATACATGACGTGTGTGTCGCTATGTTTGTCAGTCAGTCAGTCCGTCTCCGTCCTATGTATATACCTGCAGACTGACTTACTTGTCTGTTTCCTATCAACTACAACAGCCCATATGAGATTCACTGGAGGATCGGTCCATCTCCTCGGAGGGAGAGCAGTACTCTGAATTATCCCTTCCCACGCTAACCAAGTACAAATATTAGGGAGGAGTGTCTGTAGTGAGAGTGATGCATAGGAAAAAAGAAGCGTATATCTGGATCGATATACTTGTAGTTGTAATTCATTAGCTATTTCAGTATGTTGGACTATATATATTTAAATACATGAGGAGGCACACAGAGATAAACACAAAAGCGTACGGTATATCATTGGGTTAGGGAGCAGTCTCCATAGTAATCAAACTGTGGAACGACAGATACGTCACATTTCATCTTAAAAGGTGGTTGTTGACGACAGCACAGGTTGACATGCCAGCGAAAGAGTATGGGACGGAATGCAGGGTTATAAGGAAGATGTATGAAAAGGAACTACTGGTATTTCACATTATTTATCTGAGGAGAATTGGTGTCGTGAGATGGGAAGAGCTATTTACATTGGAGTCATAATCGCACGTCAGGTTAAAGATCGGTTGTGGAGTCGCTATGGTTTCTTGATGGTTTATGATCTAGTTGTGTGGGTGTGGCGTGGATAGAGGTGTATGTGGTGTCGGTGTATTATCTGTCGGCCATTACTGCTGTGTATTGGTGTATGGGTGTAGGTTGGTCAGGGGTGTATGTGGTGTCGATGTATTTGTATATCGTTAATATATCTCTTATCACTGCTGTGTGTTAATGTCTGGGTGTAGGCTGGTCAGAGGTGTACTGTATATCGGCGTAGTATCTGGCTGTCATGCTGCTTTGTATTAATGTTAAGAGTGTGGGTTGGTCAGAGTTATACATAGTGTCTGTATATCTGTGCACGATCAATATATTAGTTTGTTATTATATTGTTGTACGAGTGTACCATTGCCAAGGTGTGTATGGTGACGATATATTTTCTGTCAGTTATTACTTCTTGTTGTATAGGTGTAGGTTGGTCATGGATGTACGTGGTGGTGGTGTGTCTGTGCAGGATCAATATAGGTTGGCGATGTGACTAATGGGCCGCCGTTTGAAAAGGCATTACCGTCAGATACCTTGCCCCCGGGTGTTCCCTAAATGGTTGATGGGTTTTATTCCACACCCACCCCTGAATTGTGTGTGTGTGTGTGTGTGTGTGTGTGTGTGTGTGTGTGTGTGTGTGTGTGTGTGTGTGTGTGTGTGTGTGTGTGTGTGTGTGTGTGTGTGTGTGTGTCCCTGCAAATGTATTTATGTGAATAATAACAATAACAACTATAAACCACTGACTGGGAACGTTGTGACTGCATATGAATTCTATGGATGAGGATTAAATATTTAGAAAACTGATGGTGCCCTATTATAGCTGCCATTTTTCTATATAAGCCAAATATTTACAGGATGAAAAATTACGCAGTAAATTGGTAACTAACACTTGTAAAACAAAATTATTTACTTTTTACTACAAAATAAAGTTCCATTATAAGTAGTGAATAAATACAGTCCATGTGTAGCCTGGGCTGGGGTGTAGATATGGTGCAGAGGGTGGAGAATTGATTTTTTTTTTTTTCGCGTCTGACTCTTGGCATAGGCTCAAGAGTCCGTTCCCTAAGGCCAAGCAGTCCTTCTACGTACCACACACCTTCACATGTCACCAATTCGACGTTAACACCCACCGTCTTTATTTTAAATACATGCCAGGGCTGTCTCATACAGGACTGGTGTATTGGTATTAGCGGGGTTGCTTTTACTTGTCAATGGGTCTTATGGTAGATCAGAAAAGTCTGTTTTAACGATATTTAAAATCTTAAAACTGTTTGCTGCCGTAACCGGAAATCGAACTGGAGTGTGTGTGTGTGTGTGTGTGTGTGTGTGTGTGTGTGTGTGTGTGTGTGTGTGTGCTGTTTATGTGTATGTGTGTGTTTCAGTGTGGGCGAACGCAAATGGTAATACTTTCATATACAAATTAAAAACGTGCAAGAGTATGGCTCCATGGCAGTGATACCTTTAAACTACCCACGCTGATTAAAACGACAATTACCTCGTTTAATTACACATAGTTAGGGTGTTTACTCCCCTGTTGGCACTGTTTTCATGGTTTAGGGAACATAATTATCGCAGCGGTTTTGCAATATGGCTGTAATTATATGGGGGTAATTTGGGTATGGGTGGCTTGCGCCTTAATGAGTTTGTCCGTCAGGGAATTAGGTATTAAAATGCTGTTTGGATTTGGGGTTATAATACATGGGAATAGATGGGACTTTTTAGAATGCACACACACACACACACACACACACACACACACACACACACACACACACACACACACACACACACACACACACACACACACACACACACACACACACACACACACACACACACACACACACACACACACACACTTATCATTACAACCAGTCAGCTCCACAGGTCTTAGTATTTTCACGTACCGTACACTCTTCGTCCTACACATGCATACATTCCCACATCCCCCCCACAAATATTGCCTCATATACTGATGACATCATGACACCCTCACACCACGTCGTAGATACAGCCTGCACACTGCAACAAGACTATCTCAACACACTTCAGGCATAGGTCGAGGACAGCAGGCTGATAATAGCTACAGCCAAATCCACCATCACATTCATCACCAGCAGAAAGTATGAGCACAGGAACCCCCTTAACATCACAGTTGATAATGTACCTATGCAACACACACCCTTCACTAAGATCATTGAATTGCCGTAATTATGTGACTGGACCCACCTTCAAGGAACACATAGAAGACGTCAGGCAACAGTTACTTAGGGCAGGGTAGGTAGGGAAGAAGGGAAATGGGGTAAGGCAGGGGTGGAGGGGTCATTACGCCACTATACCCCCCATCGCAGATATTACGCGCCCAGGTAATAGTCCAATCCATGCAAATGAGTGGCAGTGACGCAGGTCGTATTGACGCACCTCCTAACCCAACCTAACCAAACCCCATCTCACCTAACCACACCTCACCTAGCATGACCCTCTCCCCCTCTCTCTCTCTCTCTCTCTCTCTCTCTCATCGGTTCCCGAAACACAGCCTTATCACACCTTAGTGTAAGTTTCAGTCATGAAAACAAATCATGGTCATCATCGTTATCAGCAGAATTATCAGTATCTTCATCATCGTCATCGTCGTCAATATCAGCATCATCGTCATCACCACTAATTACTCTCTTCTGTCACAACTACAATTAACAAACACTTTAATCCTTTCATTCAAACAACGTCTTGCATACCCTGGTCTAGACTTCACCAGACATTTTTCATCAGCATGGGAGAGGCTTTTTGACCTGGAGAGGAAAGATGTAACCTTCATTTATCGCTCACTACAAGAACTCTCTCCTTTCGTTCGTAAAATGGTTCCAAGAATAAGATGAAATAATCGTTCTTGGGATGAAAGAGTCAAACAAAGTCTACATTTCAGGCTTTACACATGCCGTTCCTTAATGTCTTCTATTTTCACTGCTGACAATCGATTTTCCTCAGCTATGGGAACGCCTGTCATAGTCAAGGGATCTGAAGCAATCTATATTCTTCAAAACCACGATGTTCTTTTGTTACTTCAATCTCGCTACCGACACACGAGTCCTGCCCAAGAAAAGACCTCGTAGTGAAGCGGCCTAAGCGAGGGAAATCAGAACTGTATCACGTATATATTTTCTTCAGCAGCCGAAAATTAAAAACATGTACTTTTTTTTCATGTGCTATTAAGCCACGTATAATATTCTAATGTAATTTTTCGCTGTCAGGTACTCAGGGGTAGTAGAATAAATTTGCTAGCACGCTTAATTGACCTCAACCCTGACCTTACCCCGCCTCACCTCACCAGACATGACATTAAACTTTCCTTATCACAGTTTCCTTGCGCGCATTGTTTATCTTTTCTTCTGCCTCTTCTTTTTACCCTTTTCATCCTTCTTTCCCGGTTCCACTAACATTTCATTCCTCCTCCTCCTCCTCCTCCTCCTCCTCCTCCTTCTCCAACATTTTGCCCATTTATTATTTTGGTGTACTCTTAAGAGCTGATATTTATTTACCACTTCCTTGATGATGATGTTTTCTTGATGTTCCCTGCTCAGCTACATTATCCTGACCATCCTCTCTTGCTCTGGGTAATCGCTCGTTTCTCTCTCTCTCTCTCTCTCTCTCTCTCTCTATCTGTCTCTCTCTCTCTCTCTCTCTCTCTCTCTCTCTCTCAGTAAAGTGTAAGAAAAATATGACGCCAAATATCAAGGACTAGGAGAGCGTGACAGGAGTGGCAGGATTGGATTGGAAAGGGGGAGGAAGGAGAAGTAGGATGAGAGAAGAGAGGAAGAGGGAGTCAGTACGAAGGGAGAGGGCGTGAGAAAAATATGATTAGAGTCAGGAAATGGAAGGTAAAGCAAGGAGGGTGATGGAGGATGAGGATGGACAGGCCAACAACGAGAAGGAGCGGAGGGAAGGGAAGGGATAATGAAGAAAAAAAAATCAAATGAGGGAAGAAGAAGGAAGGAGGTATGTAGGAGGATGGAAAGGGAAAGGGAGGGAAGGAGAAAGGTGAAGGGTGGAAAAGGAAATGTAGGGAAGGAAATGCAGTGAAGTGGAGAGAAGAAATAAGAGGAGAGGGAAGCAGGAAGGGGAATGGACGACGAGGGTAGAAGAAAAGGTAGAGAAAGGGAGGGAAGTACAATGGGGTGGAAGAGAAAAACTAGTGACACAGATGAAAGGGAGAATAGATGCAGTTGAAAGAGAAGAGAGCGAGAAAAGGAGAGACACATCGGAGGGAAGGAAGGGCCCGAAGAAGAAAGAGGATATACAGCCGGGGAAAAAAAAAAAGAGAATAAAGAAAATGGATAAAAAGGGAGGCGAACGCAAGGCAGGATGTAGGCACAGAGGGAAGGAAAGGCGTAGGAGGGAGAGTCAAAGCAGAAAAAGGAGCTGAGAAGGAAGGGGCAGAGAAGGAGAGAAAGGGGAGTTGGGGGAGAAGGTACAAGAGGAGAAAGGGAAAGTTAGAGGGAGGAGGGGGGGGAAAGAATGATAAAAAGGGAGGATGAAAGGGAGGGCAGGACGAAACGGAAATAGAGAGAAAGGGAGAAGGGAAAGGCTGCAGGAGAGGGGTATGCAAGTAAATGAGGAAAGGAAGTACAGGTGGAGAAGGTGGCGCAAGAGGGAATCAGGTAGACAAGGAAAGGAAAGGTGGGAGGAGAGGGGAGGAGAGAGGAGAGGAAGGGAGAGGTGGGGGAGAGGGATGTAGAGAGGGAAGGAAGTGAAGGGCAGGCGAAGAGGGAGACAGATTAGAACAGGCACAAAAGGAAGAGAATAGGAGGAAAGGGAAGCGGAAGATGATGTAGGAAGAAGGGAAGGGCAGGAGGAGATGAGGTACTGAAGGGAAGCAGACAAATGATTCACGAGAGAGAGAGAGAGAGAGAGAGAGAGAGAGAGAGAGAGAGAGAGAGAGAGAGAGAGAGAGAGAAGGGAAGGAAAGGAGGAGAGAGAGATGGATGGAGACAGAGATGAGGAAGTGGCAGGTCCGGTAGAGGGAAGGGACACAGAGAGGTCAAATTGGTCAATCAAGCCCAAGGCGCTGCTCTGGACAGACTAGCAGTAATTACAGGCAGCCAGACACCACACCACACCAAAGTATACCACACCACACCACACCTCACCACACCACACCACCCCATTCCACTGCACTCCACGCCACATACATCAAGCCAAGAAAGCAGCACACCACACCACATACTCCAATCCAGCCCACCTCATCCCACCGCACCTCACCACACAGCAAAGCAGCAACACTTCTTCCCACCCAATCGTCACTACACCTCTCACACAGCACAATCACGATCTCATATGCTGTTGGCCATCCTGGGTTTATCTAAGATCAGTGGAATAGCCTGACAGTAACTGGAATTAAGGAGTTATTCTCGCCCAGACTACTCTAATTTCTTGTAGCTTTAGACCTGCGTGCCGTGGCGGGTTCCTCTCAGCTGCATGAAATCCTTCGGCGTTAATACCTTCAATTTGGTGACGTAAGGTTTGATTTATTCTTGCGACATCCAGCCGATTTTACCCACCACAAGGGAAAGTTCTTATGGAGGGGTTAATTAAGACTACAACTAATACTTCTAGCTCAGAAAGTCTCTCCTTAGCTGAATAAAATCATCGGAAAATGGCAAAAATAAATTGAAAAAACGTCATCGGATTGAAATGTTTAACTGGAATAAAATCATCAAAAGTTCTCAAATTACTTCCAGGTCAAAACAAAAGGAGGAAGATTGGTAAATTTTTAGAACCAACGTTTTCTTTTATTATTATTTTTATGTTTTCCTATGCAAAATACTGTTTTAATTAGTTTTGACCTTCATTTTGGGGGGAAAATCCCCCTTTTGGAATTTTGAGTAAGATTTCCAAAAGTGGGTTTATTCTTCAAAATCAAGATCAAAATTAATTAAAAACGCACAATATTGCATTAAACGAACCCAAACTAACAACCTAACCTAACCTAACCCAACCTAGGCCTAACCTAGGGCCTGACATAAGACCGAGTGCACACACCTGCACCAGCCAATATGGCGCGACATTCATCAGCTACTGAGCAATAGCCTAACCTAAGTTACTATATGACTATCCCTACAAAATTTGTTCCCCCAACTCAAACTAGGCTTAAAAGGTAAGTCTTAGAATAGTTCTGGGACGTAATATAATGAAAATTGGTAACATCGGTTACTTCAAAAGTTATACCGGTAGATTTATCCTTAATTACGACTGGTCTCCCACAGTTTGAATAGAATAGTCTGGGGCTGTGAACAAAACTGAATAAATAAAATAAGTAATAAATAAATCAGTAAATAAAATATAATATCGTACTGATGGAGTGGAGGTTAAGTCCCATCACAGTAGGTCTCCTTAGCCTGAATAATACTGTCTGGTGATAAGAATAAAATGAAAAATGTAATATTAAGCGAAGGACAAGTTATATCTCTTGGGGTAATGCTGAAATTAATTATTAATGGTCTCTCTCGTAATTCAACTATAAGGTCGTCAGTAACTTTAGCTCCGTGTGTGTGTGTGTGTGTGTGTGTGTGTGTGTGTGTGTGTGTGTGTTCATGAATCAGGCACAAGATACCAGCGTGGACTTCCCCCTGCCACCTCTCATCTTCACAGCACCAGATAACATAGATCATACTAGCTCTCTCTTACTCTCCCTCTCTCTCTCTTTCTCTCTCTCTCTCTCACACACACACACACACACACACACACACACCAGCATTTATGAGTGGAAAACTGCTATGCCTACTCATAAACATTGCCTATATATACTATCCTCTTTTTATTTCAGGACTCTTGGATAATTCCTCCAGGATTCCGCCCCTTTCTCCACTAAATCCCTTCCCTTACAATTACCGTTATTATTATTATTATTAATATTATTATTATTATTATTATTACTTTGTGTGAAGGAGAGGAAACGTTGAAATAAAAATCCCTTGGCTGGGTGGACAAGAGAGGTAACAAGTTTTTTTTTTTTTTTCATTTTTTTTTTCTCCTAAAGTTGACCCTTGATATTTTCACTTCAAATTCGCCTACGACATGGTCCGGGTGAAGGCATAAGTACTCTCCACGATTAGAGCAATTTTCTCCGGTGATTTTCATGTAACTACGTCGAGAGTGGAGAAAAAAATCCCACATAACAAAGTATTAGGTTTACGGAACACTTGAATTATCCCTCCAGCCCGATGACGTATATATTCGTTCTACCACATGGCGGGTTCTGGTGGGGGATACCTTCGTGTGGTGGCACAGGCATAAACGAGCGGGTCCCCACCTCGGTTATTCAGCAGTCCCTCGACTCCCTTCCTATCCCCGAAAGGAGGGAGGCAGAAAGCAAGAGAACTTCGGCCTGCAGTCCACTAAGATCACGTCTGTGGTGAATCTGGGGCTACAGCTGACAATGTTATTCGGCTTATCTCTCTCTCTCTCTCTCTCTAATTGTCCCATAAAGTTACAAATCGCAAGAAAGTAGGCAGCCAAGGTATTCCCGAAGAGATGATGGGTGAAGTAAGGGTGTGTTGTGTTGCCGTGTAGTGTAGCGTATCCAGCTGGACCATTTTCGTGTATTGTACCACACTGTATGATAAGTGGTGACTCAAGGCGAGAGAGGACAGGTGAAGAGGCTCAGAGTGCAAACAGACATCCAGCCACTGTACACGTGATCAACACACACACACACACACACACACACACACGAGTATTCATTCCCCTACCAGTCCACATATCATACATTTTGACTTGTCTCTCTGTCGTGTGTGTATCAGTACTTCTGTTTATCACGAGCCTGTCAATATGCTGTATGACTCATCAGTGCATATGTACCTTTCTATGTAAACACACGAACCATCTCTCTCTCTCTCTCTCTGCAATCCTTACTCCATTCCTAAAAATCCTGTGGACCCTCTCTTTTTTAATTTTACCTTTAATTTTTCCTGTCGCATCCTTCAAGCTATTTTTTATTACTTACCTAACTCTCGGTCCATTCTCTGTGGTCCAACAGATCTCATATCCACAACAGATGGCGTCAAGCACCGTCACATACCACCACTTGGGCGCTAGTACTCTCCCATCAAGACTAGAACATGCTAAGGTAATGGCTTGTCGTGTAGTTGTGTGGAAGAAGTGCTTTTATTTTTTATTTTTCCGTTTTTCTAAGCAATTTTTCTTTTCTTTTTTATTTTTTTTATAACTCACTTCAAACCCTCAAGCGCTCCCTCTCCCAGCCGGGCATCGATCTTACGACTTTATGGTCAGCAGTCCTCAGCCACTTGACCACAACCATCCCAGGGCGAAAAAAGAAAGAAAAGGTTTTGTGAGTGTGTGTGTGTGTGTGTGTGTGTGTGTGTGTGTGTGTGTGTGTGTGTGTGTGAGAGAGAGAGAGAGAGAGAGAGAGAGAGAGAGAGAGAGAAGTGTGAGATTGTGTGGGGTGGGGAGACAGAGAAAGAGCGGGATATTTTTCTTAGTAATAATGGCCGTCCTGGTAAAAAGGGAGGTGGGAGAGGAATGGGGGAGACAGATGGTGGCGAAAAGTGGGACAGGGAGAGAGAGAGAGAGAGAGAGAGAGAGAGAGAGAGAGAGAGAGGGACCAGCACCATGCCTTACACTTGGTCTACGGGTCGAACATGTCACTTTGTTCACTGACCTCGAATTTCGACCGATTATTCTCAAAGTCGATTTACTTTATCCTTGCGTGACCCTGAACATTTCCGTCGCTCGGTCCAAAGTGGATAAAAACTGATTTCTTCCTTTGTAACGTTACCCTCTGACACAGTGTCCTCAGAATCGATTCTCTCATCCTTGCCTGACCTTCAAACCTTCCTTTAATTCCTGTTTAAATCGTGCCAGACCTGACTTATACGGTAGTGTCGAAATTCTGACTTTGCACGATGACATAACCATCGACTAATTGTTCCCCAAATTAAAACACTGTCACTCAACCCGTCCACCAAGTCTGGTTTTAAATCGGACCTGAACTGTTTTAAGTTGACCTTATCGTTTAACCTTACCCTTTGACCTGTTGTTAAAAAAAAAAAAAATAATGGTAATAACTCCTTGGAAGACCCTCAGCAAGTCCACCAAGCCTGGTCCAGAAAACACACACACACACACACACACACACACACACACACACACACACACACACACACACACACACACACACACACACACACACACACACACACTTCTAATCAGTTATATGACATTTGGCCTTCGCTCTCTGTTTTGCAGGAGTCATCAGCTTTCTCTAGTGCCAGGTACAGAACCGAACCTTGAATATACCACAGATTTTTAAGGTACGGTACTGGCAGGGTGGACGAAAACAGACAAAAAATAAAACAGTGAAGTCACCCCAGTCATCACCTCCTCTGTGGCTCCGGGCACTGACGGAATGGAAAATGGAAAAATACCAAAGCACGGAAAAAGGAAAAAAGAAAAAAAAAACGAGTTCTTGGGAAGGGTGAGTGTGGGTGTGGCCTCAGGGTGGACGGACTTCAGGACGCTGACCCAGTTCTCGAAACCTAGGGACACGAAAAAATGGCCTCTGTGTGTGTGTGTGTGTGTGTGTGTGTGTGTGTGTGTGTGTGTGTGAATGTGTGTGTGTGTGTGTGTGTGTGTGTGTGTGTGTGTGTGTGTGTGTGTGTGTGTGTGTGTGTGTGTGTGTGTGTGTGTGTGTGTGTGTGACATTGGTGCCACAAATAAACAGTTCACGTACCGTAGCACCAGCCATTGCCTCAGCAGCCAGAGAAGTATCGGCAAACTGAAGGTCATGGTTGTGCATCGTGGGGTAATAGGTGGACAGAGTTTGGGATCCCACACAAAGAGAAACGATACCATATGAACCCTAATGGCGTACAGTTAATGGGGAAAAGTTTGACAAATGAGCGGTGAAAGTTACGGGCGTCCAGGATTGATGAAACACACCACCAATTGCCTGAGGTTCACTTTATTAGGTCGTATCGTAAGTGGTTTTGGAGATTGCGTAACACCTCTTCCTTAGCGATTTATTTTGAGCGTTGAAATTCAGTGTACTCTAATGTGTTGTTAGTGCATATTATATCAGTATTATAGCAATTTAGATAACGTGAAAAAAGAATATTAATGTGAAATATATGAAAATATCGCTGTGGAAAAGATGCTTCGAAGCCTTCTGTGCTGTTAAAGGCGACCCTTGCCTACGATACAACCCATGATTAGTCATATCTAAAAAAAGAAAAGAAAAAAAGAAAAGCAAAATCGAAATCTGGCCATAAGGAAGCCATTAATCGTCTCAGTCAAATGGCGTATATTTTGTTTCATTTTTGCCTTTACGGGACGATTTAGTTCAACTTACGAAAGGTATCTAGTAGTGAAGGAGTTAATGAAGGCTGTATCTAGTTCCTCAATTTAGATGTCACTAAGCTGATTGAAATAGTCTGGAATGGCAAGAATGGGATATATACCGTAGAGGACATCACCGTATTTAAAGTGATAATATACTGTACACAGGGAAAAAAGGCGGAGGAGAAGAGTAAGGAAAAGAAAGTAAATAAGTCAATACCTCTCCTGTAATACAGCCTTTGCAATGGCCGACAAAGAAAACGGTGAAAAATCCATCATCCAAAAAGGCGAGTAGAGTCAAACACCACAAATTGAGTTACAGTGTGTGTGTGGGTATGCGTTTTCCTCCCACGCTAGTTTTCCAACAAACGGGGCCAGCAGAGAGAGAGAGAGAGAGAGAGAGAGAGAGAGAGAGAGAGAGAGAGAGAAACTATACGACTGCATTGTTATTTTCGTCAGCCAAGGTCAAAGTCACCGAGTACACAGGGATGAGGACAAGAATAATGACAGTATGGTAACTCTTCTTCAGCATGTAGGGGCGTGGAGTGCTTGGGGCTCCGTAATGAAAACAGAGTGCACGACGATGTATGCAAGCCATTAATATTCACTGGTTGGCTAATAAAGGAACACCTGTCAATGTTAGATGTGATTACAGGAAGATCACACATATTCTATCATCATCATCACGATACGCACCGATACCGAAAGCTTCTGAAGTGTTCTATCAGCTCATGATTCAGACGTTATCGTAAAAAAACTGGGGGGTTTCCACACTCCTCTAAGTTTTGATAATACTACCTTTCCCAGAGTGACCGCAATTCCCTTTACTGTGTGTGATGTTAGAGGAGGACGAGTGATGGACGCCAGTAACTAGGTACTACTTTTTCTTCACACATGTACATATTTAATTACATGTACAAATATATTTTCAAGTGCTCAAGGTTATAAAACAGGATGTAATTACTCGTATGTTAAGAAGTTCTTCAGCATTACGACTCCATCAGTATGTCTTTCCACGGATGCTTCACCACTGATCCAAAACAGTAATACCACACATAGACGTCCACATATATTGAAAACAAATAAATAATAGAAAAAAAAACATACACACACACACACTTACGGTAAATATCGGCCGCAAAATAGGATGTGCTCATACTTTGACAGAATAGTGGTGTTGACTGAATATAATTAAGAATGATTAAGAACGATAAAACACTGGATCCCCGGAGAGCAAAAAATGTCATCCACTGATCCACACAAACACAAACAGTGAAATGATTGTCAGACTGAAAAGCAACTCCCACACAGTATGTAAGAGAGTGACTGAGAGACGGTGATAAACTGTCTACACAAACGATCAAACGTGAAGAGTTAAAAGAAAAAAAAAAAAAAGGGTATAACCATCCCCCTTCCAAAAAGAAAAATACGACTTTCCCCTCCCCTCCCAATATAAATTAGGGTAAAAAATGAAGAGTAGCAATAGAAGGGCAGGGTGGGGAGGGGTATGGTTCTTTCATCTGAACTTGGCATAAATTTTCGTCCTTTTGCAGCTTATTTCACGTAGCTTAGTGCCAGGAAGAAAGACATTGGTACTACTTTACATCCATTACACAGCACTTCTTGTGACTGGACATCATAAGCTAATGGTAACCTATTATCACTTAGCGTTCAGGATGGAGAGATGGCAGGTTTAGGCCAGGTTAAAGTGTAAATAGCACATTGACTGACCTGCGTGGTGGTGCAGGAGGGGGAGGCCGGCGAGCAGTAGCAGGAGGAGGTGGTGGCCGCCGGAATGTTGCCTCACCATCCTTGTCCGCCGGGGTTCTGCGGGTGAGGAGGGTACACGGTGTTAGTGTGTGGGTCGTCATGCTGGTGCGGGCGCTACTTTTGCACGATTACACCCGGGTTTCTTAATAAAGTAAGTGTTTCCCTGACGCTCCCTGGAGGGAAATTACGCTAAAAGATTCTGCTGGAGAGAGAGAATGCACAGTTCTAAATAATTTAGTTTTTTATATATATGATGCTCCTGAGTATATTCAAGTTTTCTTCACATTACTCATCAGGTAAAATGTGTTTCACAGTGGCAACACTTGCTCATCGTATTGTATTTATGTATTTTGGTATGTATGTATGTATTTATGTATATACATGTGTGTGTATACTGTAGGTATGTGTGTACATTACGTATGTTTGATAAATCATGGTTGGGAGGAATAGCATCGACAGTCCGGCGTAAGCGAGAAATGTCCCGAGAAAATATCATCAGCTGTAATCATGAAGTATGTGGGAAGCATAAAAGTTCCGTACTAACTATAATAGTTATACTCAACACACTCTGAGCAGGGCCAAGGAGGCCATTTTCAGGGCGCAGCGGCCCATCTGTGTGTGGCATGGTATGTCGTCATCCCCACACACGACAAGTATTGTGCACCTGCCCATAGTGAGATAAGGACAGGTATCCTCTTTACGATTGGTGTCATAACACTAGCAGAACTACTGTGTGTGTTGTAATATGGCTACGTTGAGTAAATGTTGATAATCAGTGATATTAATATGCGAAAGATAAAACTCCAGGACTGTCCTCCCACACCATTATAGAATCAGTCAGACGCAAAGTTCACAGCTTCACAAATGAACCCCTTTTATGTTTCAGCTATATATATATGGAGAAAAGACCACATGACTGTCTATTACCTATTACACACACACACACACACACACACACACACACACACACACACACAAGCCAGGAGGGAGCGAGGGGAGTGCACACAATGTAGGTGAATGAGAGCGCGTGTCCTTCGTCCCCTCTGCACACTTTTATTGTCATTATTTTTGCCTCTTGTTTACTACTGCCTTAAAACCGTGAATTCAGGAGGGGAGCTAAAAGGAAGGGTGGCCCAAGAGGGGAAAAATGGTGTGGTTGTTAGGATGCTGATGGAGAGAAAAACACACTGAATAGAAGCCAGACAAGTGGAGGTCAACGAGGGACCCTTACACACTGCCACGCAAACCATGTACACACAACACGCACATAACTCACATAGTATACATGGGCTGGTAGACGATTTCACACACACACACACACACACACACACACACACACACACACACACACACACACACACACACACACACACACACACACACACACACACACACACACACACACACACACACATAAATCAATATGACACGCGCTTAAGAATGAGTGCTGACACAGTTTTATCATCACAGACACATTCACTAGGCAGAGCAGGGGGGTCATACATGCACAAACACAAAATCCTCATAACAAATACACAAACACCAAAATTAATATGGCATGATAATCTAAACGACAAAGGCTTCCAAAAATCTGGTATGTGTTATCACTACAGAATAGAAATTATAACAATCTCTCTCTCTCTCTCTCTCTCTCTCTCTCTCTCTCTCTCTCTCTCTCTCTCTCTCTCTCACCTGCTCTCTCGCCCTTCCCAGCCAGTTGTGTCTGTCTTTCTCGCTCCATCTCTCTTCCTCCTCATCCCTGCTCCCTCTCTGTATCACGCACCGACAGTGTAGAGACTGTGCACACATCCACCCTGCAGTGACTCACCGCATCTCTCTCTCTCTCTCTCTCTCTCTCTCTCCTTCCATTTATCTCTGCTTCTATCAGCTGAATATATATGAATACATTCACATCACATCCTGTGGTATATATATATATATATATATATATATATATATATATATATATATATATATATATATATATATATATATATATATATAATCTCCCTTCATCTCAATTTTCTTTCACTTTCCCTTATTTCTCTGGCTCTGTTTGACTCAGTTTTCTTGTTTTCTCTCCTCCTCCTTTTATTTTTTCTTCAGTTTATTTTCATTTTTTCCCCTTTGTACCTCTTCTCTAAGTTCAGTTCAATTTTCTTTCTCACTGGGGCAGGGTGGGACGAACCTACCCTGTGAAGTTAGGCGTTGTATGATGGACGGCTTTAGCGGTGGGGACAGATTTTCGATGCTAGGGGAAGAGGGGGGAGAGGCATGGGAGAGATGGTCGTGGTTGGTTGTGGGTGATCGAGGCAAGGCGGGGGCAATACACCGTGTGAAATGGGCGCTGAAGGTTGGTGAGTATGGTGGTCGTGGCGATAGTCAAGTCCGACACTTTCTCCATATAATGATCAATAACAAGGAAGTACCGGTTCTTTGTTCCTGGTGAAGTTAAAGGACGCTTCAGAGGAAAAGTCCGTCTGCTCTGACCCTCATGTCGTGGGTACTTGTAGAGAGAAAGTAAAATTAAGTACGCGCTGCTTTTGCAGGTAAGAGGATTTCATGGTATTGAAGGAGTTTTCTTTTGCGCTGTACTGACGTTATTTTTAGCACATTGTTCCTAACCAAAGGGGATTTTATTCAGCTTAGGATAGACGTTTAGTAGTGAAAGTGGCTAGAAATAGTGTTCTGCAACCTCTTCAACTCGAAAACGTCCTTCCCTGGCCAAATAAAATCACGTGACTGTAGCATGAATGTATGGCGTGACGGTGCTGATGGGGTTTACATGTGACGCGATAGTTGCCAGTTTCTCTTGCGTCAGCCACTTGAGTCTGGAGTACCTCTGTCTATTGCCGGCCCAGCATCCAGATAACACGTAATAAAAGCTAAACACATTGACGTAAAACCTTCTTTGTCACCTGCGTACACATCCAGGAACGTTAAATGATAAACGCAAATATACCGCGTCATTACGAAAAACACTTGAACCAGGCGCATCTCTGAGAGTATCTTGGTCTTATTTTTTTTTTAATTTTTATTTCTGTTAGCAGCACCAGTGTGGTGTTAAGATTATTTCAAGTCCCTCTTTGCGTCTCAGATGCAATGACTATAGATTGGAATGTGTTAGTCATCCCTTTTCTGTTATCTTCATTCCCACGTTAAAAGGAATATTCTCAGGTGGTTTGGCCGTGTGGATGTGATGGAGAGAGCTTGTCTTAAGTGTGTACATCAGGTAGTGAAGAAGATACGACATTTTAAGACCAGTGTACAGGGATAAGGTGTGAAGCATAGGAGGGAAGGAAATGGAGGAAGGTTGTCACGAGCAGGGGGATAAGGGCTTGCGGTATATTCGTCTGGGTCACAGCTTTCAGGATAAGGCGTCAGGCGGTGTTACCAGATCTTCTTCAACTTAATCTGTGAGAATGGCCATATTAATGTTATCACTGCCCATGCTGTGTATAAAAAGACAGCTTCCTCAAAACGAGAACTTATTTTCACGTTTTGCTATCCTCAGACGATTTCATTCAACTTACTGTAATATGGATCGTAGTTGTGTGTGTTTTTTTTTAATTGTTATTCATCTTTTAGTGCTTTATCCATCTCCTCCTGATCGAAAAGTCTCCCTGAAGCATATTAAAACTCATGTAGCTAAAACAAGTAACTTAAAAAAAAGAGACTGGATTGGGGAGCATAATTGACTCCCACACAGCTAATAACGATGATGAGACAAATAGCAACAGTCATAACGAAAGCAAATGAGTCATTCTGTCAAAGATAATGATAACACACTGGATAAGAGGCTCAGTGTTCCAAGGTAATGATCATGAGACATATATGGAGATGCACAATGTAGGCGTCAGAGATAATAATGACGATGAAGCGAATAATCAAGAGGCAAAAGGAAAGTGAAGGGCAAATAAGATGTAAGGAGATGGAATAAGGTGGCCCTTCAAAGATAAATATACGGATGAATAAGTAATAGATGTGGTGAATGGCATCAAATTAGTATAAGATGTGAGGATGAGAAATGAGGCGGCTTTCCGAAGGTAATTGTAAGGATGAATTAAATGAGTAAATGATATAACGAGGGTAAGGCCACCTCAGAGTGACCCTGAACCACAGCGTATCAAAACATTAGCTAATTACAGAGACTCATCCACAAGGTCCATAGATCATTAGCATGAAAACCAGTTCCGGGTAAACAGCAGGAATTTAAGCCATTATTTTTACGTGGAAATCTGAGCCATTGAAAGGAACGCTCGACTTCCGTCATGCTTGTATTTCCTCTCTGAATAGACGGTCACAACAGCTTCTTCTTCCGCACCTAAGGACTCCATTGGATCTATTCATGTCGTATTATTTTCTGCACGACAGATATGTTGGGAGTCTTTTGCTGCTCCAATTCACATAGTTATTACAGTCTCTAGTTCACGATCTCTAAGTCCCTCCTAACTGCCACTTGAAGCCCAGGGTCACACGCAAATTACAGACACATTATATGACACTAAATCTCCCTCTTGTTATAGGTTCTAGTATAAGATAATAGTTCAGCTTCAGCAACACTATTTTTCAGAGCGTGGTTGTTTGACGCAGTGACCCTTTCAATTTACAGATAGTATTTATAGATGCTCACTCTATCTGTTCTTGGTAATGTTTTTTTTTTTCTCTCTCTCTCTCTCACACACACACACACACACACACACACACACACACACACACACACACACACACACACACACACACACACACACACACACACACACACACACACACACACACACACACACACACACACACACACACACACACACACACACAGTATTCTTCCCCTATGCATAATTCAAGCCGTGATAACAGTCGTTCTTATCCCTGAGCTGGCCTCGTTCATCAGCCTGTCAACATGAAGGAGTAGCTAATGAGTGTAATTACCACCATCACCAAAGTAATAACTTCGGTTGACGTGTGTGTGTGTGTGTGTGTGTATTATTATTATTATTATTATTATAATTATTATTATTATTAGTGTTATTATTATCATCATCATCATCATCATTATCATTTACCATTTCCAGTAGCCTAATAAAAGTAGCATTTTCCAGCTGTAATCACCAACATTACCTTCTCAGTTCAACTACCACCATCACCACAACTCCTATCAGTACACCACACCATCACCACCACCACCACCCCCTCCTCCTCCTCCTCCTCCTCCACAGCTATTGCCAGTTCACCATTACATCTATTACCACCACCACCACCACCAACACTACCACCACCACCACCACCACACCACCGTTACTACTACCACAACCACTACTATTACCCTCTCAAGCAGCCACTATGACCATAACCACTACTACAACCACAAGCACAACGGATTCACAAAGACACTTCTTGTTTTGATGTCTGTGTTTTTTTTCCCAAAGCCTCAATGGCCTTAATCTGATAATCACCAATCACTGACGTCAATGGCAGGTGTGTGTGTGTGTGTGTGTGTGTGTGTGTGTGTGTGTGTGTGTTTGAGAGAGAGAGATCTATAACCAATTTTCTTTTTTTTTTCAATGTGTTTACGCTTCTTCTTCTTTTTTTTTTTGTACTCTCTTGTTCACTGTTCCATCCTCTCCTAGTCTACCCACTTTCCTACTGCATCCTTAGTTTTCTCTCCCTCCCCTCCCTTTCTCTCTCACCATCTACTCCGTCTCTTCTTTCCTCCACTCCTCTTCTTTCTCTTCTTTCTTGCATCAGTCCTGTAGCCCTGCACGCTGTCCATCTGTCTACTTCTTATTTCACATTATTGTTTTGTTTTTCTCATCACTCTTCTCTCACAAGCCATCCTCCTCCAAATCTGTCCCATTCCTTTTTCTTAACTCCTCCTCCACCTGTTTCTTACCTTTTCTTACCTCCTCCTCCACCAGTTTCTTACCTTTTTCTTACCTCCTCCTCCACCTGTTTGTTACTTTTTTCTTACCTCGTCCTCCACGTGTTTCTTACCCTTTTCTTACCTCCTCCTCCACCTGTTTCTTACCTTATTCTTATCTCCCCTTCCACCTGTTTCTTACCTCCTCCTCCAGCTGTTTCTTACCTGTTCTTACCTTGTCCTCCATCTGTTTCTTACCTTTTTCTTACCCCCTCCTCCACCTGTTTCTTAATTTTCTCTCTCTCTCCTCTTTCTCCCTTCCATACAATTCTCTCTTCCTTTCGTCCCTCGTCACTCCTTCTTCTGTCATATAATTCTTTTCCTGTACCACCAAATTTTCTTTGCTTTTGTCATCCTTTCTACGTCAGCTTTCCTCCTCCCCGTCCCCTTTCTTGCTATTCAATTATTTCTTCTTTCAGACTTTCCCTCACACACACATATACACACACACACACACACACACACACACACACACACACACACTCTGTGTGTGTGTGTGTGTGTGTGTGTGTGTGTGTGTGCGAGTGATGAAGACTCGACCATAGGTGAGTTAAACAAATCTTTACAACAAAACAGTATTTCATTTTTTGAGTATAACTTCCACCATCAACAAACTATGTCTCAGGAGTTGTATTGTGCCTGATTGTAGGTTGGTTAGAGAGAGAGAGAGAGAGAAGGAAAGAACGAAAATGGCACCTGGCCTGGAGGAAATAAGCGCCAAGTGGAAATACAGCAATAAATCCAGGAAAATACGATGGCTAAGAGGGTATTCTGTGAGCGGATTAGGACCAGCGCTGGGATTGACATTGCCTGTGGTATTCTGAAGGGCGCGGTGAGGGGCGCTGCAGGAGGCTGTGGGTGGGGCGGAAGAAGAGGGAAAGACTGGAGGGAGAGAAGGACTGGAGAGAGGGAGGAGGAGGAGGAATGGAGAGGAGGAGGAGGAAGAGGAGGAGAAGAAGAAAGTTTGGGTGAATGCTTGTCGACTACGCGCTCATTTCCAACATTCTCTTTCTGTACAACCCACAACAGTCCCGAACTGTACCGCAGGTTGAGTAGGAAGTAAAGGATGAGAAGCTGAAGGAGGGATGAGGAAGGAAGGGAGGGAGTGGAATAGTACTGGATATGGAGGGAGGCGGGTATGAATGGAGAAATGGGAGAGAAGAGAGGAATGAAGATGGGGATGTAATGGAATAGGGGTTGGAGTAGGGGTGGATTGGGGAGATGTCTGGTAGGATGGAGGGGGGGGATAGGATAGGAAGGGAAAGTAAGGGGATGGGGGGAATGGATGGTAGAGGGAAGAGGATGAGGGAGGAAAGAAAGGGAATGGAGATTTGGTGGAAGAGGGTAGAGGAGGAGGTAATCTAGAGGAAGGGGAAGGAAAAGAAGGAATTAGTAAAGAGAGGTGAGGGAAGAAAGGTACGGAAAGAGATTAGAGAGAGAGAGAGAGAGGGGGGGGAGGAGGGGGGCTGGATGAATGGAACACACACACACACAAACACACACAAAACAGCATCTTATATACCCAAATACCAACTAAGCTCGTTATGCCAGCTAGGCCTGAGAACAAGAATGTAGGCTTAAGGTACCGTATGAGGACCAATCCGATTACCTCTGTGAATATCAGAAAAATATTACCTCCAACCCACAGACACACAGATAGACACACAAACTGCTGTAACTCTTAAACAGACAGACACAGAGACATGACCTGCGAAGGGAAAAAAACATTAATCCTAACAGACAAAAACATTACTCTAACAGACAGACAGACTGAAAGAGAAACGGATGTAGTTCCAGGGTATTACCGGGTTCAATAGACACACGCGTAACCAAAGGGCCTTGGACACTCGTAAGATTTTCACCAACAGACAAACAGAATGACCAGGCCTTCCAAAATAATACCTCCAACAGACAAACAGACATAACCAGTCCTCGAAAAATATTGCCTTCAACAGACAGACACGCAACCAGGCCTCAGAAATATTTTTTTTTCCTAAAGACAGACAAACAGACATAACCAGTCCTCAAAAAAATTTACTTCCAACAGCGACAGACAATTATCTAGGCCTCCAAAAATATTACCTTCAATGGACAAACAAACAAACAGTTGTAACCAGTCTCACTATCCCCAGGTTAACCCCTTCATTTCCCGATTTATTTGTTTATTTTCTTTTTTAATGTAAGAAAGAAGGAACCAAAGGCCAGGAGCCTTCAACTATTGTTCCCTCCAAGGAAAAAAAAAAAAAATCAGAGAGCCAAATTCAAGATCCGTTCACTTCATCTCGAGCTTCCTGGACACACTTGGTTTGAAAGACAGATCATAGGAAATAGGAAATACAGACAGAGGGAGACAGTTCCAGAGCTGACCCGTTGCATACATGAAAGATTGGGAGTAACGGTTCACTCTGGCATTAGAGAGTTGGACAGAAGAAGGATGAGAGTTTGTTGCTAGACGGGTGTTACGCGCCCGTCGTACTGGTGGAGGGATGCAAGCAGACAGTTCAGAGGAGCAGTGACCATAGAAGTAGCGACAGAAAATAAATAAAGATGCAACAGTGCGGCGAAGAGACAGAGGTTGAAGGAATCCTGTGAGCGGAGTAAAATCGTTTGATGGTAGGCAAGAAAAAAAAATGAAAAAAAAAAAGAGGAAAGGAAAGCAGAAGGAAGGGAAGAGGGAGTACGAGCGGAAGAGGAGGAGGATATAAGAGGAAGAGTAAATGGAAGAGGAAGTAAGAGGAAACGGAAGAGAGCCGGAAAAGAAACAAGTTGAGGATGGGTAAGTGAGAAGCAAGAGGGATGAGGAAGATGAGGAGGAGGAGTAAGAAGGAGAGGAAAACAAAGAAAAAGGGTGGGGAAAATGAAGGAAAAAAGAAAAGAAGAGAAGGAGGAAAGGGAAGAGGAATGAGGAAGAGAAGGAGGGAGAGGAAGACAAAGTAAAAGGAAGGGGAAAATAGAAGAGGGAAAAAATAAGAAAAGAAAGGGGAAAGGGAGGAAGAGGTAAGAAGTGAGAGAAGGAGGAAGGGGAGGAAGATATAAGGAACAAGCACCACTTCTCATACTCTCCCCTCTCACCTGCACCACAAAACACTGCCTTACGACCTGGTAAAACGAGAGAGAGAGAGAGAGAGAGAGAGGGGGGTCAGGTGTCAGCTTAATAACGATGAATTCCTAGTGGTGTTGGCACTACCTGTCGCTTTCCTGGACCATTCTCCTTTCTCTCTCTGTCTTTCTCTCTCTCTCTCTCTCTCTCTCTCTCTCTCACTGGCTATACGAGGTGCCTGGAAGGAGAGGCTAATGAAACTGGGGTAGTGGGGAGTTGGGAAGTAAGGTGGGGTGGTTAGAGGTAGTGGGAACGCTGGCAAGATGGAGTGGATGTGTTAGAAATTAGTGCCGCTGTTAGAGGTAGTGGGGAGTGAGGTGGGTGGTTGGAGTTAGCGGGGAGGGGAATTAGAGGTAATGGGTTGGGAGTGAGGTGGGGTGGGTAGAGGTAGTGGGGTGGGGAGTGAGGGTTAAGGTGCGATTCGATTGGGTGGTCAGATGTTGTGGTTGGGTGGGTCGTGATGTGGCTCGGTGTGGGGTAGTGCAGATATATGCTGAGGGAAGAAACGAGGTCAAAGGACGGAGATGGATTGAGGTGAATGTTTTGGGTAAGGGATGGCTGAAGTGGAGGTGAAGGTACGATGATGGAGTGGGGTCCAGGAAGAACAGGAGAAGTACGTTGGGTAGTGGCACAAGAGCATCATAACTCATAATCTTGTAAAGGACGGAAGGTTTTATAAACAGTATGTCTCTTCCTGGAAGCATATCTATATAACAGTATACGAATGTAATAAAAGTCTAGGGTATATACAGTACCAGTTCGGAGAGACCGTTGCAAATTCTATCTCCCGCTGAGCAACTGAAGTGAATTGGTCGGGAAAAAAATTATCATGACGCTGGGTGTGCCTGACAGTTTGGAACACAGGACGACCAGTTATTAAAGACTGTACTGCTGAGTCTATATCAGTAACGGTTTGATATTTTTTGTAATGTCACTACTGTAATTCAGAATAATTTGTCATCAGTCGGGATGTGTGCAGAGCTGAGAAGAATCGCATTGAAACACCCGGAAAAATATGCCGAGGTTGACAGTGGCGTGACGTACTTCATTGGATGTACTAATTCCATTGGGATTTAGGGCCGTGTTCTAGGTGGCATGATTTCTTCCTTAGTGATTTATTTTTCATGTTACACCTTAACATTCCCTTGTATGCTATTTCTATCACTTTACTATCGACATAGTTTGCATCTATGGCATACAAGAGGATAGTGAGGTGTAATTTGCAGAATAAATCGTTGATGTAAAGGTGTTACTAATCCAAAGCCACTTTTAATGGGACTTTTTATAATGTTCGGGTTCACTTTCATGAATCGTAAAGGCCCGATTTCTTGAGAACTCTACGTCGGCATAAATTTGCTCAGTGTTGTCAATGTCGCCATCATTATCATCGTCATCACCATCCTGCCCCTCCTCCTCCATATCATCATCATCGTCATCATCATCATCATCATCATTATCATCCAGACCCTTATTCCCACCTAAAGTTGGAGTGAAGTGGACGCCTCTGTCGAGTATGTTACAATTTACTTCACGCAATAAACTACAAGAGAAAAAAAAATATGGAGGAAGATCTATATATACCGCACCATAAAAACATCGAGCAAGAAATGGGAGGGATGAACTGTCTCCATTTGTCCTCTCTAAAGGGACGTCTTCCTGGACTCCCAACATATATTTTTTCCTCTGTCTCTTTAATAGGTTTTTCTTTTGCTTTCGCTTTCCGCTTATTCTTCCTTTTTTTCTCTCTCTCTCTTGGTTCTTTTTTTCTTTTAACATTTGGCTTTTGACATATTTCTTGTTTTAATTCTTCTCTTCTTAACACTCTCGTAAGTAAAGAAAATCGTCTGGCGTTAGCAAGAATATAAAGACGTCATCGTTATGATGGGTTAGTGGAGAATTTTCTAACCCCTACATCATCATTATCATCATCATCATCATCATCATCATCATCATCATCATCATCATCATCATCATCATCATCACCTCCACCAACGAAGTTGGAGGTTATATATTCACATATGTTTGTCTGTTTGTTTGTCCACAGGATATCTCCAAAGGTTCTCAATGAATTTCAATGAAATTTTGTGGAATGGTGGGCCATGGCCAAGAAAGAATTAATTAAACTTCGGGGCGGATCCGGATCCTGTGTATCCTGCACAATATCTCCAAGAGTTGTCGATGAATTTCAATAAAATTTCGTGGAAATTTTGGGGCAGATCTGGATCCTATGCATTCTGCACAATATCTCCAGTCCTCTCCAGTGGCAATGGCATTGGCGAAAGTATGCGAACTCTGAGCGCTTTCTGTTTGTCGCTGCCGTCACTTTTTTTTTTTTTTTTTTCCCTTGGACGTGTAGGAAAGCTGATGTACGAGCCCAGGCCTAACCATCTGCTCATATTTTTGTGGACTTTTTTTCATCACAGAAATCTTCGCATTACCTCCCTGACAGGGTCCATCCATTGACTATCAAGCTCGCTCTCCTTCTCTCTCTCTCTCTCTCTCTCTCTCTCTCTCTCTCTCTCTCTCTTTGTGCTATGTTAGAACTACTCCTTACGTGATGCGGCGTCATACAATAGTGAGATCAGCCAGGATAGTGAAGGGCCGCAGTTATGCACATGGGAACTCCTCAACAGCACACAGAGGAACACTGGTCTTGTTTGCTTTATCCATGCTACCCGAAGATTATTTTGTTCAGCTTTGGAGAGATCTTTCTATCTGGAGAAGTTATTATGGCCCTCATTATCTTACACCAAGAGGTCTGGAACGATTATATCCCGAGTGATGCCTTCAGTGCCTCTCCTCCCCCAACCTCCACTCCAGCCACATTCTCCCACCTACGTCCTCGCCGTTTAGAAGCTCAGTAGGGCAGTATAAATGTGGAACAGTGTATTTTACGTGGTGGTGCTTGCTTCGGGACGCCTGCATTTATTCCCCTCATTACAGGCATCATTGCAGGGGGGAACCACTCGCATCTAATTGGCAAAACTAACGACCTGGTTGAAGAGCCCACGACACACAGAGAGAGGACAGGAGAAGAGGGAATTGATGCGGAGAGGACAACAAGGACGTGTAAGAGAATGAAAGATGCATTGAAAGAAGATGATAAGAAAGGAGATGAGAAAGAGGTGACGAGGGAAGGGAAGTGAGTGGGAAAGGACACGAGAAGAGGAGGCAAGCGTAAGGAAATGAGATATCTAACAACGGGCGAATATATGAGGATGGAAGAGGGATTGAACAGAAATGGTGAACTATCAGGAAAAGGTGGGCTTAGCAGAAGAGGGCGGGCAGAGCAGATAAGGATGGGCTGGGAAGAAAGGGTGGGCTGAGCAGACAAGAGTGGGCTGAACAGACAAGAGTGGGCTGAGCAGGGAAGCATGAACAGTACAAGGTATATCGGTGACAAGTGGTGGTGCAATACGGAGGTGCAGAGAGAAGACACTCAGATGGCAAACTATCGGTATAGGAAAATATTCAGTTAAAGAAGCAAAAGACAACGAAATAGGGAAAAGACAAAGAGAGAAAACGAAGCATGAGAATAGGCAAAATAATCACACGAACACCGCCTGAGAGAATGATGCGCGCGAAGAGAAAATGTAAAATGGAACAAATGAGAGAGAGAGAGAGAGAGAGAGAGAGAGAGAGAGAGAGAGAGAGAGACTATTAATTAACGGGAAATTTTTTACTCCTGGACGGATCGAGTCACAAAAACCGGGGGGAAATTAATAACATTGATACCCTAAAATACAATCTTTAAACTCCCCACCCTCACCCCCACCCCACCTGCAGCAATACCCAGACCCCGACACTGAACGTCCTTCCTGTAACTTGGTCTGGGAGAGTATGTACGAAGGATCCTAACCAGTTCCTACCCTAGGCAAGTCTTCAGGGCAGTGATTTGTGAGCAGAAATATTTTTGGTGTGTCGTATGTTTCTTTTCCCCTTTCCGGTTGAGGTGGTTGTGACGTGTGGGTCGGCTGTATGACTGAGGATAAAAGAATAAATAACAAGGTTTATATTATGCAACACAGGCTTAGGAAGGTTTATGAATACGGCTGTTTGTATTGAAGGAGCGCTACCAGAGAATAATTGGCAAGCTGAAGGACCGTCTTGACAGGGGTATAACAGGGGAAGGTCTCTGTGGTTTCGGTAATCTTGCCTGCATGAGAACAGGAGCCAGGAATACACGCGTCCATGTACATAATTAACGGGACAACAGGACTAGGTATTGATCCTGACTGTATTCCCTTAGTTTAATATATATATATATATATATATATATATATATATATATATATATATATATATATATATATATATATATATATATGTATATATATATATATATATATATATATATATATATATATATATATATATATATATATATATATATATATATACACACAAATCTTTCTATCTACCTATCTATCTGTACATATATGTATGCTAGTTATAGTTGATATAAAGAAGGACTCGCCTAAAATAAGATCTTTAAATAGATTTTCGATGTGCATGCATAAGCTAACACACACACACACACACACACGGAGGAACAGAGAGAGAGAGAGAGAGAGAGAGAGAGAGAGAGAGAGAGAGTGAGAGTGAGAGAGGTTCCAGTTCATGATATAATTCCAAAATGTGTTGTGGTAGGCAAAGCTGAAGTAATACCAGATCATTATGCTGCCAGCTGACTAAACAAACCTAAAATGATGCATAATAACATGCTGTGTTTGGTTGTGTTGGTTCCCTTCAGTAACATAGCTTCATTAATTCGTCTGTCGTTGGCATTATTCTTTATCACTGGGCATGTACAGCCTTCAACTCTTTCCATATTTCTTATCTTTTCATCCTTCCCGATTTACTCTCCCGCATTTTCTTTAATCTTTTCTCCTTCTTCTCCCTTCCTTCCCATCTCATACCCCTACATCCTTCCCCAGATACTCTGCTCGTGTCCTCGCCTCTCCTGATCCTTCCCCCCTTATTATATCTCGCCCCTTGTCATTCCTCCCTGTTCT
This sequence comes from Coenobita brevimanus, assembly GCF_032717465.1. Classification (NCBI taxonomy): domain Eukaryota; kingdom Metazoa; phylum Arthropoda; class Malacostraca; order Decapoda; family Coenobitidae; genus Coenobita; species Coenobita brevimanus. The sequence continues at coordinate 26,349,219 of NC_137000.1, forward strand.
TCCCCTCCCTTCCGCTTGCTGCCAATCCATCTTCATTTCCTTCCCTCTAACCCTTCCTTCTTCGACACATCTCTTCCTTTCCCTCACATTCTCTCCTGCCATTTTCCATCCATTTTCTTTGCTAATCATGCTCTCTCTCTCTCTCTCTCTCTCTCTCTCTCTCTCTCTCTCTCTCTCTCGCTGTCATAATTTTCCTGTGATTTTTTTCCCCTCCATCCCATGCTTCCTGCTCTCACTCTCATTCCTTCCTGTACCCCTTTGCTTTCTCATCTTCCTCCGTTTTTCGCATTTCCTCCTTTTTCTCTCTCGCCTTGTCTCTTTTTTCACATCTTTTCCCGCTTTCTCTCCTCTCCTTCCTTCCCCGTGCTATAAATCTCGTTGTCTGTGTTTTTTTTTCTTTCCTCTTTGCTCACCATTTTCTCCTTTCTCCTCTTTATCTCCCCCAGATCTCTTCTCTCTCCCTTCCCCATCCTACCCTCACACCATCCATTTGTTACCTGTCATCTCTGTCATACTATTTGCTCCTATCGATTACTTACAGTTCTTCCCTCTATCGGTACCTATAACCAACAGTACAACCTTTGCCTGCATTCCTACTTAACTACCTACGTACCTACCTACCTTCCTGCCTGCCTACCTAACTACCTTCCTGCCTACCTACCTACCTACCTACCTACATGTACAACAGCCCACCAATCTATGTACCTACCTACCTTCCCATCTACCTGCCTGCCTTCCTACCTAATACACGCATTCCTCTCTCTCTCTCTCTCTCTCTCTCTCTCTCTCTCTCTCTCTCTCTCTCTCTCTCTCTCTCTCTCTCTGTATGTATGTATGCACGTATCTATCTATCCATCTATCTGTATCTCTCTTTCATAGTTATCGGTAGGAAACTGGCAAAGTAAAAATAAGCACGTACTCGAGTTGGGTTTCTTTACAACTGCATATAAATTCACGCATAAACAATGTTAATAGCACTTAAATATGACACGCACAATTAAAAAAGAAAAAGAGAGAGAGAGAGAGAGAGAGAGAGTTTATTGATTAGATAATTTTCCGGTACTGAAATAGGGAAAAATGTGTCTTGTCTCATTGTGTATTATTTGCCAAACTCATATGTACCACTATACTCTTATTACTCTAACTTGGCCCAGATTTTCGTTCTTTTGCAGTTTTTTTTTCCACTAGCTGAGGGGGAGAATGAGACAATGCTTTGGCTCTGCATCCTTTTTCGTATTCTTCGTGACAAGCATCATCTTCTGTTGCTGATCTGTTCTTACACTTCAACATTCCAGATGGAGGGATCGCATATTTTGGCCAAGTTAGGGTAAAATGAGTATAGTAGAACCCCTTCATAATGCAGTCTCTCTCTCTCTCTCTGTTGTATACATAGTGGCTGCTGGTGTATTGGGGAGAAGGGATACATATACATAGATTCGCATTAGGTGGTGTGTCTTATACGCTGCGTCTGAGAGTCTTGGTTGATGGAATATGCAAACTAGCTCTCTCTCTCTCTCTCTCTCTCTCTCTCTCTCTCTCTCTCTCTCTCAGATAAACAACACATCTGGCTCCGTCTATTGTAGTGTTACTGATTTGTCTCTTCAGTCTCATTCATCTTTAGTTCTCAACCCCATGGCTCTCTCCATCTTTGAGAACCCCCCCCCGTGTGTGTGTGTGTGTGTGTGTGTGTGTGTGTGTGTGTGTGTGTGTGTGTGTGTGTGTGTGTGTGTGTGTGTGTGTGTGTGTGTGTGTGTGTGTGTGTGTGTGTGTGTGTGTGTGTGTGTGTGTGTGTGTGTGTGTGTGTGTGTGTGTGTGTGTGTGTGTGTGTGTGTTTCCCCTCCTCTCCCTTGCACTCAGATCACCTCCCCTCTCTGTTTCCCCTCCCGCTCCAGTCTCTCTCCATCCCTGAGGTGTTCTGGGGCCCGGGTTGTGGGTGTAGTTGTGGGTGTATCGGTTTACGCCCATTAGAGAGGCTGGCTAATTATTCCCTAAGTAACAATGCCTGGGGGGAATGGAAGGGATGGTGTGTGCATGGAGGGAGGAAATGGAGATATGTGGGAGGGAAGGAGGGTGTGTGAGAATGAAGGAAGGGGTGTGGGAGGGATAGAAGGGATGTGAAAGAGAAGGAGGGGATGTTGGCGGGAAGAGAGTGTGGGAGGGAAGGAGAGGGTTTTGAAGGGAAGGAGAGGGTGTGGGAGGGAAGAAGGGAGTGTGGGAAGGAATAAAAGGGTGTAGGAGGGATGAAGGGAATTGCCTGGAGAGCGAGCAAGCGAGAGAGCGAGAAAGAGAGAGAGAGAGAGAGAGAGAGAGGGGGGGGAGCAGGCGAAAATTAATTGGCTTTCAGTACCGTACAGTATTACAATTATAGACGTAAATGTACAGTTATTGGGTAAATGTGTGGGCGTCACAACTAATGCAAGGTGTTATGTGACGTGTGCAAGTAAATTCTGGATGAAGTTATGTTAGTAGGCGTTCACTACAGAGTACCTAAAGCCCAGTTATTAAATCTGACGCGTGTAGGTGTAGGGCCCTCTTTTTCTGGCAGCTATTTGTGAAGGCCATGTCGAGAGGGAGGGGTATTTGGGTTCTTCACCGCGCCCGATGCAACGTGGTTTGCATATTAACCTGTTGCTTCTATATCTGGACTTACAGAAGGTTTTCAGTTACTGAGGGACGATTTTCTCTGACTAAAATAACGCAGATGCTCTTAAGGACTGGATAGGGAAATGGGAAATGACATTCAACCGTGACAAGTACTTTCACATACTCTTCACCCGACCACACTCCTCCGTGTAGTTCCAGTACAAAATGCAGTACACAGCACCATCGTCATCACAGCTTCGTCAGTTAAGTATACTGCCTCTCTCTCTCCGGACCAGATGTAGGCCACACACTTAGGAAGCTTGAGTGTAAAGGCTTACCGTGCAAGGGATTGATTCCACTGGACCTTCGGAAGTGACAAGGTGTCATCAAAATATTTGCTTCAATAACATTTGTTTGGCCACACTTAGATTACTGAAATACCTTTCGGGATCCACACACTCATAGTAATATTAAATTAAAGGCCACGGAAAATTAAGTACCCAGAAAGATTAGGCTGTAAGTATTTACAGACACGCATCATCAGTCACGCTTCAACAAGATAACAAACTACATCCAGTGGCGACAAAAGGTGCTGCTACATAAACTCACTAGCAAAATTCAGTCGATACACAGACACTCATTTATATCCTACACATCTATGCTCCACCAAATGCATCCACAGCCTAAAGTAACACACATATCAGGCAAAACACTTATTCTTTCCCCGTTCCATCCAGGAGTGGAATCATCTCTCGTGCAGTTAATCCCACTCTTTACATTTTATAAACCAGGAGCAGCAATCATTTCATCCCCACTCCTAATCGTTAATCTCCCGCACGACCCCCTCATACTACGCATATAATTCCCATGAGCAGCCCACAGCGGGGAACTAGATTAAGGTAAAATTCTCTCGACCTCTTGAACTAACCGGACAAAAGTCTGGGTCTGCCAAACCTACTCCTTCACCCACCATCTTTGTTTTGATAATTCGGTCAAGTCTGTTGCCATTCATGTAAGTGTGTAGATCTACGGTATGTGAATTTGTATGTATGTATGTATGTATGTATGTACTTTGTATGTATGTATGTATGTGCAGTAAATTAGCGTGACCCACATGGAGTGACAACAAAATCACCTCTTTCCGCTAAGTTATGGCACTGTAGGGGACGGCCATCTTACACACACACACACACACACACACACACACACACACACACACACACACACACACACACACACACTCTCTCTCTCTCTCTCTCTCTCTCTCTTTCTCTCAGACCTTACAGATTGCTTACTCCCACTCACTCACTTCTTCATTCACTTATTTTCACGCTCACATTATCCCAACGCCCACCTCTCTCCCTCTCTCTCTCTCTCTCTCACACACACACACACACACACACACACACACACACACACACACACACACACACACACACACACACACACACACACACACACACACACACACACACACACACACTCTCTCTCTCTCTCTCTCTCTCTCTTTCTCTCAGACCTTACAGATTGCTTACTCCCACTCACTCACTTCTTCATTCACTTATTTTCACGCTCACATTATCCCAACGCCCACCTCTCTCCCTCTCTCTCTCTCTCTCTCTCTCACACACACACACACACACACACACACACACACACACACACACACACACACACACACACACACACACACACACACACACACACACACACACACACACACACACACACACACACACACACACACACACACACACACACACACACACACTTTCACATTATCGCAACAACCCCCTCTCAACCACACCAATTACCTCGTTCCCGCCACACCTGTAATCACAGAATTATTGATGTTAAGGGGTATTGTGGTGGTGCTTGTACTCGCTTACTCTCTCACTCACTCACTCACTCACTCACTCTCGGCTTCACGTTCTAGCATTCACTTACACATTCACTCACTCTCTCATCCACTCACTCACGTGTATTCATATTTATTTACACTCACCCACCAACCCACACTCACTCACTCACCCACTTACTTACACAATAACCCACTCACACTTACACACTTATCCGCTCATATTCTCACTTACACGTGCGCATTCACTCACATGCCCACTCACTCTGAAAATCACCACAGCGCCTCCCTTTTCACTACACCTTCATTAAAGAAAGTTTCCAAATTTGCCCTTGTTATAGTAGCATTCGCCCCCCCCCTCTCTCTCTCTCTCTCTTTCACACACACACACACACACACACACACACACACACACACACACACACACACACACACACACACACACACACACACACACACACACACACACACACACACACACACACACACTACAATGTGCTCTCATCACACCGTAATGTACCCTCCTTATTAGCAACACTACTGACAAATCTACCCATTACTATCCTCATTCCCCCCCCTCCTCTCTCTCTCTCTCTCTCTCTCTCTCTCTCCATTTGTATTTTCGTGGCCTTAGGAGACTCTTCATCGTTACTATGCCCTTTTCACTCTAATTTGGCTCAGATTTTTCTTTCCTTTACAGCCAGTTTCACGTAACCAATAAGGAAAAAAAGACAGTCCTACGGCTTTACATCCTTTCCATAGCTTGCCGATATTGGAAACATGATTTATATATATTTAATAAGGAGCCGAATTAAATATGGACATCGCATAGAAAGAATATTCTCGTCCAATATTCGGCCATCTTTTGCTCATAATAAATAAATATTCCCTTGTATGGGTCCGATATTCATACGAAGTTTTGTGGATGTCGATAATTCATTCCGAGACGCTGGATTTCAAGCTTGGACACCTTTCCTAGTTAAGGGGTTACGTGAATATTTGAGTACTGGAAAGACTGAAATAGGGTCATATTAAGTACTCGTAAAACGGAGGGTAAATCGTTATGGAAGAGGTGTTTGGCAGCTTCCTCTGCCCACAAGAATGCGGCCCCAATTTCTGTAAATTCCTTCAATACGATGATGTGTTTTACACACACACACACACACACACACACACACATATATATATATATATATATATATATATATATATATATATATATATATATATATATATATATATATATATATACAGATTATTATATGTTCTATACATACCTATCTATCAATCTACAGCCCGACGCCCTAATCCCGCAAAGGGTGGCCGCAGACAAAACGAGGTGGCCGCAGACAAAACGCCTCCAAATCACTCTGTCACCCACCATTTGACTACCCTCCCCCCATCTCACTCCCCCTCCCTCATATACCTCTCAACTCCATCCCTCCACCTCATCCTCAGTCTTCCCCTCCCTCTCCCTCCCTCCGCCTCACCTACATGTGCCCTCTTAGTCAGTCTTTCATTCTTCATTCTCTCCACATGTCCAAACCACCTCAGTGTATTTCTCCTAATATTCTCAACCACATCCACATCCACCCCACAACGTTCCTTCACTTCTTCATTCGTCAACCTGTCCCTCCATTTCACTCCACATGCTCCTCTCAAGTAACTTATTTCCACTGCTCTCACTCTTGACTTGTTCCCTTCTTGCAAGGTCCATGCCTCGCTTCCATACGTCAGGGTAGGGATCACAATACTATCATGCAGTGACTTCTTAACTCCCCCGCTCATCTCCCTATTTCTCATCACTGCTTTCAGTGAACCAACAACCTTCCTTCCCTGCTGTACCCTTTCAAGCACTTCATCCCCCAGAGTTCCATCCTTACTCATCTCACTACCCAAGTACTTGAATGCACTCACATTCTCCATATCCTTACCATCCAACTTCACTCCTCATTCTGTGACTTCATTCCTCTCAAACACCATAACTTTACTCTTGTTTACATTAACTTTCAGATTCCTCTTCTTACACACTGTCCCAAATTCATTCACCAGACCTTGCAACTCCCATTCATCTTCACTCAACAATACTGCATCATCAGCAAACAGCAACACCGGAATCTTCCAAATCTCACAGGATTATTTTATGCAATTAAGGAGAAAATTTTCGAACTGGAGGTGTTAGATAAAGGTTTCAAGTACTCCATCACCACTACAGGGTGTTCCTGTGTTCAGTAAAATCCCCTAGTAGCAATATATATATATATATATATATATATATATATATATATATCCATCATCCAATCCTACGTTGCCCAATGAGGAGCGTAGGAGCCCGGGGCTAGGCAGTTGGTCCTGACATTTAAGATGAGAGTGACCAACCTCACTCATCCCTGAGTGGCATTACGTGAGCAATAAACCCCAACCATCCCTTGGATATAAACCTTCACCGGCTGTATCCGATTGGAGCATAATAATTACCCACTAAACCACCAGGCGCCAAAATTTGGTTATATGGTTACCACCCAGCATAGTAAATGGTTTCCTGGTGTACAGGAAACCATTTGGCTTGTCACTTAGTGTAGAGTCACCCATAGGCAGAAGGAAGAGGAAAGACTGAAGGAATGAAAGACAAAAGAGGGAGTGTAAAGTCACCCGTAGGCAGAAAGACGAGGAAAGACTGAAGGAAAGAAAGACAGAAGAAGATGGAAGGAAAGAAGGATGGAGGAGAGGAAAGGGCAGACATCCAAGAGCAGCACTACATTGAGTGAGTGGATGGTGAGCGCCCCCACCTACCACACACACTATATATATATATATATATATATATATATATATATATATATATATATATATATATATATATATATATATATATAAGAAATGTAAAGGTCTTTTGTAATCGAAGTAATTGGTGTCTGTGAAGATATGGCAAGAGGATGCACGATAGCAGGGTGTATCGTAACGTGTGTGTGTATGTGTGTGTGTGTGTGTGTGTGTGTGTGTGTGTGTGTGTGTGTGTGTGTAGCGATACTTATCCTTCCGCCTCGTTACCCACTATGGAAATACAGCAATAAACACAACTGCCTTTATCGCGATTTTCTCAAGGCCCTATTCACCCCTGGGACCATTATTTTTATTCTTGGTATTTTCACACGATTTGCATTTATTTATTTATTTATTCATTTATTAGCCCAGGAGAAATTTTAGGACCCGGATGAATTAGGTAAAGCCTTCATTAGTCCCTTCAATACGAGAGGCAGTTCAAAAAAAAAAAAAAGAATCCTCCCAAACAAGTAAAATCGAGAGACTATTTCAGAGCTGAGTAAAATCGTCTGGAGGTGGCGAGAGGCAGACCAAGGCATGTATTCTCGAAGGTTAAAGAAGCTCCTTAACCACTTTTCCTTAGCGATTTATTTTTCATACTACACTTTGCTCCTACCTTGTATGTTGTCCATGTATTTTAGCAGCGCCATTGAAGACAAAAACAACACACAATTAATTAACAGTGAGCTACGTGTAAAAATAAACCGGTAAGGAAAAGATGCTAGGGGGCCAATTTAACCTAAGTGCTTGTGGTGAAGGGGTTGATTTGGTGGATATTTGGCTATCGATCAGAGGCATAAAAATTAAGATCATTAAGCCAAATTTTCTTTTTTTTATTCAGGATAATGAAGACTAAATATAAAATCAGAATAAAGGAGGCATAAGTACATTGATGATAATAATAATAATAATAATAATAATAATAATAATAACAATAATAATAATAATAATAATAATAATAATGCCCCTCCAACTCCTCCTCCTCCTACTTATCATTATCATCATCATCATCATCATCATCATCGTCATCATCATCATCATCATCATCATCATCGTTCCCCCTCTAGATGGGTTAACGGATACAAACACCAGAATATTATAAGCCAAATCATCGCAGCGAAGTGGTCATGGGAGCCTTCTAATGCTACCCCATCCCCGATAACACAACACCCGATATTCCTTCCCTGATAACGATAACAAAGTAGAGACAGAAAACTATAGCGAGGAGGTAAAGGTGGGTGATTAGAGGCAATGACCCGGGAAATAGGTGGGCAAAAGTGAGCCAATTATCGTGGGTGAGAGAGAGAGAGAGAGAGAGAGAGAGAGAGAGTTATTTCCTTCTTAACTCAATAGAAAATGTGATGACTGTTGCTAACGACGGTAAACTATTTTATTTTGTTTGTTGGGTTAGTCAGTGCCCTCTTGCCTCTCCCTCCAGTCTTTCAACCTCTTTTATCTATTTCCTTGTCCGTCTTTTCTTCCGTCTTTGCTTCCTCCTCCTCCTCCTCCTCCTCCTCCTCCTCACTACTCTCACTTTCGACCTGTGATGGGCTGTGGATCACTGAGGGTCCCTGTTAGTCAAGTGACCACTATCGGGATTTTTTTAATGTACCAGGGGTCACTGCTTCAGGAGGAAACTTGTGTACTTGTCCCACACGGGAGAGTTCCTTGTCTCAGTAGAGTGAACGGAGCTAGGGCCTGATTGACTGCTGCCTACCTCAAAAGCGCCAGGCAAGGCTGTCGCACCACCCCTAAACATCCACACTGTGCAGTGTGTAGTTTCCACATTATGTCCACAGACTTCCCATAAACTCAATGTACCGGTTTATAATGTCATGCCGTAACTATTATTTTATGTGATTACTTTCCCTTTCAGGTTACTCAGTCGGGTAGCTTATAGACAAAGTATTATAGAATGTGACATTTCCTTTCCAGTTTTTCCTATGATATTTCCATGTCAGTTTTTCCATGCTGCATGGTGGTTTTTCTCACTTTTTCCTGGAGGGTTTGGTGGTGGGGGGAGCCTTCTTGCTTTACTATCCTTATCCTTCAGCATGTAGAGTTAGATCTTGTAGTCATAGTTTTCTTTGTAACAAGCAGCCTCGAAAGGACCATAAGGTCTGTTGCTGTTTGCTCTCCTATGTAATCCTCCTCCTCCTCCTCCTCCTCCTCCTCTTCTTCCTCCTTCTTCTCTTTTTCCTCCTCCTCGGCGCCAGGACACAAGCAAGGTAATAGTATTAATTGACCCTTTGCTCACTTCCCGGGACCCGCCAGAGCTCTTACCAGGAAGAGAGAGAGAGAGAGAGAAAGAGAGAGAGAACAAAGTTTGGAGAAAAAGAAAATTCTCTGTCTCTCTCTCTCTCTCTCTCTCTCTGTCTCTCTCTCTCTCTCTCTCTCTCTCTCTTTCTCTCGTCACATTTTGCGTTAACCCATTCAGTCTGATGGCGTATGTTTTATTACGATTTAGCTTTCTTCACATGATTTATTAAGCTTCAAACCACATTTACCCCGAGTCGTAAAAAGTAGTAGTAGCAATAGCAGTAGTAGTGGTAGAAGTAGTAGTAGTAGTGGTGGCAGTAGTGGCAATGGTAGTAGGAATAGTAGTAGTAGTGGTAGTAGTAGTTGCAACCTCAGGCTCATCTGAATGTGAACCCAGTGGACTGCTGGCTAAAGTTGCTCCTTTCCTGTAAACCAGTATCCTCCTCCCTCTTCTACTTGCCATTTCCCATTCTTCCCTCTTCCTCTTCTATATGTCATTTCCTCTTCATCCCTCTTTCCTCTCTCTGTTCCCTCTCCCGTCTCCATGTCTGCTTCATCCATTTCGTTCTTCATCTTCCCCTTCTCTCCTCTCCTCTTCCTCTCCCAACTCCAGTATTCCTTCAACTCACCTTCTCCTCCATTTTCATCTCTCTTTCTTCCTTTCTTCCTCCTCTTCCCTCCCTCTTCCTTCTCCATTATTTCCCCTTTCCCATCTCCTCCTGCTGCTCCTCCCTCCACTCCATCGTACTCCTCTTGCATTTCTCCCATTCTCCTTTATCGCCTCACACTCTCCACCTGCATTTCTTCCACATTACCTCCTTCCTCTCCCTCTTCCACCTTCCGCATATTTTCTCCTCCACCAGCCTTTTTTCTTTTCCTCACTCCTCCCGCTCCACCCCCCCCTCCCCCCACCAGAGCCTAGGGGGGAAGACTTACAGCTCCCCAGAGCCCCTGGACAAGTGCTTCCCAGAACATAGTTGCGAAAAGCCTGCGTAAAAATAGGGATGCAACCAATTTTGTCCAATACTGCATCCTGTACTAGGTCTGGGGCCGGACGGAAGGGGGTGTGGTGGTGGTGGGGTGGAGGGAGAGGAAGAAGACAAGAGGAGGGGTTAGAGTAATTGTGGGAAGTGGAAAAAATGAACGAGAGTGTGGAAAAACAAGAGAAAATTTTA